>NC_056408.1:15151515-15454545 GCF_905147365.1 Aricia agestis | reverse complement strand
TGGCAAAAAACGGAACCCTTATAGATTCGTCATGTCTGTCTGTCTGTCTGTCCGTCCGTATGTCACAGCCACTTTTCTCCGAAACTATAAGAGCTATACTATTGGAACTTGGTAAGTAGATGTAATCTGTGAACCGCATTAAGATTTTTTGGTTAGGTCTTCGTCAGTGGGTCGTTTCCGATATCGACTCAAAGCTCGATTGCGCCTGGCCATCATGGACTTGATATCCTGAGAGAGTCAAGGTGCCGGTACGTGCTTGATTTTGACTCTTCTTACAGGAGCATGCTTATCAAAGATGTTGATTTATTCGCATACAGTAAATAATCCGACCAAATGTTGCAGACGTCACATCAGAATATTGACAGAAACGTTGTCAAACGTCGAACAAAACTTTTTGTTTACCGTCTGTACTGGTGCTGGCCTCTAGTTTGAAAACATTGCAGTAATATGTCATATTATTCGTAGGATTCCATACGAGTTGATAAAAAACTTCTCTATACCATACTTTTAGTGTCTAAACACACTAGGCCGAAGTAACGCGGCGTAAATTCCGCATGATTCCGCCTGCAATGTATTTTAAATTACCGATGACACACTATTCCGTTGCGTTCCGTCCGTATTTTGTATGCGTTTGACATTGCGGACGTATTAATCTTGCGGAATTTACGGCGCGTAACTTCGGCCTAGTGTGCTTAGACACTTAAATCTCTTCTGTGGCTTAAGTATTTTGATGTCACAGACAGACACACTTATAATATTAGTACGGATCATTATCTTTTCGAGGCGACTCTCAAAATCATAAATTAACCTTACATTATTTCTACCTTTAAAGGCATTTCACTTGAAATAGGTTTTAAAAGGACAGACTAGGTCTCTCCGCGTGTGACCTAGGCAATGAACGCATATTAGGAAGTGACCTAAGGCTTCCACTATATTTCTCGAATAATCTGGCAAAAATACTTTAACCTAAGTAGTTGAAGACAAGATTAGTATTTTATGAAACAAAATATAGAGTTCACATAGTCACAAAAAAGTTATAATGCTATACGTACAAATATTATCAAAAGAGAATACCTTAATTATAAATATTATCTATTTATTATTAAGGTATAATTATGGATGATTGAACACAAAAATAACTGAAAGGATTTTAGTTAATATGCTCTAGACAGCTTTTTTATCCTAAAATACTTTGTTAGCAGCAGCAGCTAAAGCTTGTTTAAATTAGGCACTATAATGTGTGCATAATATTATTATATGTTGCATTATTAATATGCTGTGATACCGAAATATGTCTATTAACGTAATTTTAATTTTTTAAAAATCCTTTTTCTATTATTTTACTTCTCCTAGAACATATTTTACTTAATTTTGTAAGTGTAACTTTATTCAACATATATTAAATCATGAACAACATTGCGCCACATTAAATAAGATGATATAATTATTAAGAAAGAAATTATCTATACGCAAACTATTGCCCCACCGTACGTTGATCCTTTGACATTCAGATAGACTGTAATATTTATTATTATGCACTAAAATGATAAATATAAGACAAAATAATGGATTTAAGAGCACAATAATTACACCAGTGAATTAAATGGCCTGTCACTAATGTGTAGATAACAAAACTATCTATTGAATAATAATTAAGTAATCCATAAAATATATCCAATATCCATTCATACCTACTAATATTATAATTCCGACAGTGTGACTGTACTCTGTCTGTATGTCTGTCTGTTACCTCTTCACACCGAACCTGGTAAACCGATTTTGAAATTTGGTATGGAAATACTTAAGTCCCGGGAAGCAACGGGATACTTTTTATCCCGGAAAAATGTTAGGCTCCCGCGCGATGAATTACTTTTGGGGCAACGGAGTCGCGGGCGTCATTTATGGTGGACTAGAATAGATGATGCCCGCAACTCCGTTGCGCCAAAATTCGTTTATCGCGCGGGAATTTTTCCGGGATAAAAAGTATCCTATGTCCTTTCCCGGGACTCAAAGTATATCCATACCAAATTTCAGCAAAATCGGTTCAGCGGTTTGGGCTTGAAGAGGTAATAGACAGACAGACAGACACACTTTCGCATTTATAATATAGTATATTATAGTATAATATATAGTATGGATTTACACGGGTTGATTTTAGCCGTGCGGCAAGTCCCTAGTCGAATCACCATCCCATTTACACAGTTCTACAAAAATCGCTTGTGACGAGTTCATTCTGCGTGAAAATGTCGCGTAAAATAGTCGCGATCGCTTGCGACTGAGCGTTTGCACGGTCGTTTTTTCACCAGCCGCATGCGGTCAATGGCCGCGCGGTAAAAGTCGGTTGGCAGTCTACTTTTGGGGTATGCGGCTTGAACCGCATGCGGCGTAGCCGAATGGCCATTTTCGCCGCGTGGCGTAAATCGTGCGGCTATAGTCACCCGTGTAAACTCCGCATTAGTGGCCAATATTTCCCCGCAACTCCACGTGTGTGGAACATACTGGAGATTACATCGACAGGGCACGTTGAAGCCAAAAGCAGGCACTGCCCATTTTGATGTTATTCTGGGGCCATTTTGACATTACATTGGGATGATAATATAGGTTTTACTGTCATACTACATTAGGTACCTATCCTAAACGGCTAAACCGATTTAGTTACTTTGAATCTTAAAATATTATTATGTAGAAATCCAAGTAAGGTTTATATTTGGAGGGAACACCAGGTCATCTATACATATAAAACTCAAAGGTGACTGACTGACATGGTAATCTATCAACGCACAGCCCAAACCACTGGACCGATCGGGCTGATATTTGGCATGCGGGTAGATGATATGATGTAGGCATCCGCTAATAAAGGATTTTGATCAATTCTACCTCCAGGGGGTTAAAAAAGGGGATGAAAGTTTGTATATAAGTAATAATACTTCTTAACGCCAGCGAAGCCGCGGGCAAAAGCTCGTCTAGTATAATATTATTAAACTAGATGAAGCTGCAACTTCGTTGCTCAAATTTCGTTTATCGCGCGGGAACCGTCCATTTTTTCCGGAATAAATAGTATCCTATGTCCTTTCCCGGGATTCAAAGTATCCCCATACCAAACAACTAAATCGGTTTAGTGGTTTAGGCATGAAGAGGTAACAGACAGACACACTTTTTAATAAGTTTTGTTCCATTATCTTCATAATAAATTTATAGTCTATATCATTATATCTTTAAAGGAGCAATTCTTGTATATATATACAATGTGTCCCGACACCAGGGTCCGATCCTTTAATGTCATGATCTATGGCATATTTTATCGACAAATTGGCTCTCAAATTTTTTCTCTCTCTCACGGTTGTAAAATGGCAGCCATTTTAGTTTTTCTCGGGCGTTCACACTAATCTGACCAGTACTTTTCATGTAAATATCCTATGAAGATAAAATAGGTCTCATTTGATAGCTAAACTTGTGGACTACGCTTACACAGGCAATATGTTATAAATTTCGTAGAATCAAACATAGAAAAACCAAAGCTTAAGAAAAAAATTGTGCATTTTTTAATTAATGCCTTTTTGTGAAAAATCTAGCACATTAAACTGGTTCTTTTTTATTAAAAAAAATAGAGAAGGTCATTTCATCTTAAATATATTCTTTATTTCAATGCTCTAACTCAGATAGTTTAGAAGTTATAACGATTTTCCTATGAAGTATAGGTCAGATTAGTATGAAGAAAGAGAAAAATTATTTTTTTCAAAAGTTGGAGAAAAAAAATATTTGAAACCCAATTTGTCACGCGATAAACAACTATTGGGGCAACGAAGTTCAACAATCTATACCTACGCAAAAATGAGGTCAGATTAGTATGAAGAAAGAGAAAAATTATTTTTTTCAAAAGTTGGAGAAAAAAAATATTTGAAACCCAATTTGTCACTTAAATATACTATAAATCATAAGTTCAAAATTTTTTTCTCCAACTCTTGAAAAAAAAAAATTTCTTTGACTTCATACTAATCTGACCTATACTTCTTAGGAAAATCGTTATAACTTCTAAACTATCTGACTTAGAGCATTGAAATAAAGAATTTATGTAAGATAAAAACCTCCTATATCTTTTTAAAACAAAAAAGAACCAGTTCAATGCGCTAGATTTTTCACAAAAAGCCATTAATTAAAAAAATACACAATTTTTTTTCTTAAACTTTGGTTTTTCTATGTTTAATTGCACGAAATTTATAACATATTGCCTGTGTAAGCGTAGTTCATAAGTTAAGCTATCAAATGAGACCTATTTTTTCTTTATATGATATTTACATGAGAAGTACTGGTCAGATTAGTGTGAAAGCCTGGGAAAAACTAAAATGGCTGCCATTTTACAACCGTGAGAGAGAGAAAAAATTTGAGAGCCAATATGTCGATAAAATATGCCATAGATCATGACATTAAAGGGTCGGACACCGGTGTCGGGACACATTGTATATATATATAATTGGAATCTCGGAATCGGCTCCAACGATTTTCATGAAATTTAGTATATAATAGGGGTTTCGGGGGCAATAAATCGATCTAGCTAGGAATAATTTCTAGAAAATGTCATTTTCATCGGATACCGAGCAAAGCTCGGTCAAACAGCTAGTTTATGTTATAAGCGATATAACATTATACAGGGTGTAACAAAAATAAGTGATAATACTTTAGGATGTGTACGTGTTCCTTGTAGAGAGTTCACTGTGAAAGTAGCAGCGCTGAAAGACCAAAAAATTTTTTCACTTTTGTATGGGGAAACTCGTGACGCTCGGGCCCTTGCCCATACAAAAGTGAAAAAAAAAATTCGTCTTTCAGAGCTGCTACTTTCACAGTGAACTCTCTACAAGGAACACGTACACACCCTAAAGTATTATCACTTGTTTTTGTTACACACTGTATATACCAAGCTCCGCCTGAACCCATTTCATCCCTTCATAGTGTTCCGGTGGGATACAACACTGAACAGAACCCGCGGACGCAAGCGAATATAATTTAATAAAAATATATTAATTATTGTAGTAAATATTTTTATGCAAAACTTGATTCTCCTATCGTCTAGACTTAGAACAGTCGTTTAGAGCCTCAATAAGTGTGCCTCATGGGGCGCGCCACTCCTCGCCTACAATGCCGGTCTCACAACACAGTATGGATATGAACAACAGAGTGGCTATTTTAAATCGTCGTAATAATATTATAAATGCGAAATTATGTCTGTCTATACTCTATCAACACTTTACGCTTTGAACCAATTTTGTTGAAATTTGATGTGTAGAATGGAGATACATTGTAGCCCGGGATATGACATAGTTTTTATCCCGGAAAAATATACGGTTCCCACGCGATAAACAACTATTGGGGCAACAAAGTTCAACAATCTATACCTACGCAAAAATCAGCCATCGACTTTGCCGAGAAGCTAAATATCTATATTCTATAATATGGTATTAGATAACGCCCGCCAAAAATACGTTTAAAGCGCGAGAACCGGAGATTTTCCGGGATAAATGTGTCATATAAAATATGTCCTTTCTCGGGACTCGAAAGTATCTCCATACCAAATTTCAGCAAAATCAGTTCAGCGGATTGGACGTGAAGAGGTAACAGACAGACAGACACATTTGTAATATTATTATAGATAGGAAAAGAATCATTATCTTTTGATATCATAAGGGCGCGATCAGTCGTGCGGGTGTTCTGCGCGGGTTGTATACTATAGCGTATGGGAAAACACGAGCGTGGCACGCGTGCGGGCTCTGCGCGGGTTCAGCGCGTGCTGCGCGCGTGTTTTCCCATACGCTATAGTACAACCCGTGCAGAACACGCGCACGTCTGATCGCGCCCTTAAGGTTACTAGCGCAGATATTAAAATACCCACATACCATCGTAAGACAATGGACGCCAAAATTTTCCATTGATCAAAGAGAATGTCACCGGGTGCCAAAGTAATATAAAACTAGTCTAAAATTAAATAATATTTTCTTTCCTATCGTACGTTACTTTCGGGGAGTGAATCACAAACAATATTGTTTTGAAAACATCTTGTAACCTAAATGCTATTAATATAATTGTTATGTTGTGTTGCGTATCTAGGTGCATCTGATCGTTTAGGGTTCCGTACCAACTACAAGGAACCCTTATGATTGCGCTCTGCCCGTCCGTCTGTCCCACCTTGATAACTTTGGAAATAATGATAGTTTACTAAGGCCCACTTGCGCAGATCTGGGTTAAAGTTAACCCCGGATAAAAAGTTATCTCTTTCGTAAAATATAATATGAAGAAGAGAGATAACACACTATTTAACCCGGTATTAACTTTAACCTGAATCTGCGCAAGTGGACCTAAGCGAAATCGAAAGCTTGTAGGAGTGTTTATTACTTATTGACATAAAAATACTAAAATAATGTTGAGTCTTGAAAATAAATTTCAGAAACACGCAATTTATTTCAATTTGATCAAGCAGTGAAGATATGTCATCACTTTTTTGCTACTTCAAGTCTAAATAAAGGAAATCTCCTTTAATAACTTTTAATAATATATTGTATAAAATCGTTTCAGTGTAAGCAAAGTTAGTACTGGTACAACAATTTGCTTACAGAAAAATATGTACACAAGACATATTGCTTGCTACTGAAATATAATAATAATTATGTAATGTCCTTAATGAATATTCATAAAATTATATTTTTATAGTAAGCACATACTTTAATGTAAGTATGAAATTTTCCATTTCATTGTCTGCGATATCTGCAGAGAAATATACTTTTATTTTGTCGGCTCAACGTCTTCTTTACAATATTATGTTTATTCCTAATAATAAGTATAAACCTGACGTCAATATACGTAATAAATTAATAATTATAAAAGTAGCTAAGCTACATAATAATATGAGAAGATATCTAATATATAAAAATAAGTCGGGTTTTCTTTCCTGACGCTATAACTCCAGAACGCAAGAACCGATTTCCACGGTTTTGCATTCGTGGTCTCGGGTCTCGGGCTCCGTGAGGTCTAGAGAAAAAAAAACAGAAAAAACTTCAAGAGAAAAGCAGGAAAACAGGGAAAATAATTTTATGACCAAACAACGTTTGCCGGGACAGCTGGTATTGCTATATATTACATTAGTTCGTGCAAAACAAAAAAGTAGGGAAAGCGGAACATTTTCCAGAATCGTGTTCGTAAGTGCGTGGTGCGAAAGAGATAACATGATATTTAATATAAGATTAAGTTTAACCCAATGAGCTTCGAGCTGGTCAAGCTAACCCATTCGTGGCAAGGCATCCGCAGAATGGCTCTCATATTTTATGTGTATGACTTTAGTATTCAATAGTCAATGTGATGATGATGATGATTGATAACAGATTCTGAATGAGTATACCTACTGCATACAGTTTCAGAATCAAAACCACTTAAACGCACGTATAACGACCATGAAATGTTATTAAATTTCAAACGGCAATATGAATTTGCATTTTTATCTACTTAAAAAGTAAAGAGGTTGCTGGAAATACTTTTGTATATTTCAGTGATGTTTGATGCGTTGGTTTAGTTTTCCTTCCGATTTTTTAATTAAAACTAAAGGTGCCTCTTCACAATGGTCCATTCTGGTCCGCTATAAGCCATCGCCACTGTGTAGACGGGGTAATGGTATATGATAGCGGACGATGGCCAGTGGATTGCCAGGCAGTATTTAGCCATGCGCCACTATAATTAACACCAAGTGGTCGCGTGGTCTGTAGTCCACGATGGCCTGCACAGCAGTGCGCCATCGTGGACCATTGTGTACTGGGGACTTTAAATGTACTACCGTAGATCACTTACAAATGAGAAGAACCCATCTTTATATCTGTCGTGCTTCTAGCATACCTGCCGTAAACGCGATAGCAATTTACTGGCGAAGAAAACGTAATAATATGAATATTAAAGTTTTAAAATCATTAAAAAATTTAAAATTATCTAATTGTAGCTAATAAGGAACAACAATTTATTTTGAGATTTTAAGATCCACCCAAGCGAAAGTGTGTCTGTCTGTCTGTTGCCTCTTCACGTCCAAACCGCTGGACCGATTTTGCTGAAATTCGGTATGGAGATACTTTGAATCCCGGGAAAGGACCTAGGATACTTCTTATCTTAATGTTGGCGCAACGGAGTCGCGGGCGTCATTTAGTAAGTGTCACCGCAGACTTACAATTTAAAGTTGGCCGACTATCGTACAAACCACAGAAATAGATCAAGATAGAAGCGCCATGCCACTCCAATTTGTATGAACACGAGCGTATGGCGCTTCTATCTTGATCTATTTCTGTGGTTTTTACGATAGTCGGCCAACTTTAAATTGTAAGTCTGCGGGGACCCTAAGAAATAAAATCGACCATCGGATGACGTTGACGTTGCAGGAAGTTCTTCTTCTCCATATTCTCTCTCTGTCTATTTGGGTAAGTATATCATCACACGGTTTTTCTATGGCTCTCATTTTTTTCATATTTATAACATCTTTAAACGCGCATAATATATTTAAAAAAACATTATCACAAAGTGTTTCATTTAGGACATGATGTCAGAACCACTGCCTCCAACAAAGAAAATGGATGCTAAAAATATAAAATTTCATACTAAGTATGATACCGTAATTAAAATTGTAATAATATTACGACGCAATATTAATTATTACGATGATGTAAGAAATTTTCAGCAAAATTGCAGTCTTTTGTCTTAAAAAAATATAACAACTTTTACTGCCGCAGGCACTCAGAGATATTAAATAATTATTATTAATGATTAAGCTTCAATTTAATGAAGAATTTGGCAGATAATGTATGATGGCTTATGTCATATTTTTTAATTAAGTAACATGTACCTACTTACATGTAATTTAAGTAAGTAAATAACGTTCTACTATAAATCACTCAAAAGAAAAAAATTCAGCAGTCTATCTATAGCAGTCCTTGAGATACAGCCTAGAGACAGACAGACGGACAGACATGTAAGTGTCAGTATTAGGGACCCGTTTTTACCCTTTGGGTACGGAAACCGAAAAATTACAACAGCAGTTTGTTGTCCGTCTATCCGTCTATCGTTCCGTACTTCTATCTAAAAAATATTATCAAATACTTACTTTTTATTTTTTATATATACTTATTTTTGAGTTAGAAATTTTATTATTACTTAATTTAATAAAATACTTATTGTTATTTGTTCTACAGTCTTTCAAGTATGATATGGGCGCGACGCGGATGTGTTTCTGCTGAAAAGTACTTCGCTGTTTTTTAATTTTTTTTAATAGTTTTAATAATTATTAAATGTTCATGTCTAATTTTAGGCGAATTTGACGAATCGAATAATTTTGTGTACCTAATTTATAAGTAAGGTATACCTTGATCTATGTTTGTGGGTAAGTACGGTATACCGTATCCTTACGCATCGCATACGTTGTAACTTTTGTTAAAATTAGTTTACTTAAACCTATATTTTCATATAATGTAAAATACATACCCGCTTGTTCCTCCATCACTTAGTCTAACTTAAAATTAATATCACACAAATTCACAAAATAAATAATCACACACTACAATGTTCTGAATCAGTTTTTATCCCATTTGTTATTTAAAAGTTTGTCACTTTGTTGTTGCAAATTTTGTCGTTGCCTAATTGCTGTCGGGAATTGTTGTTGTGGAATTGTTGTTGGGAAAATTGTTGTAGTTATTTGAGTTTGACTCGCGAGCGTGAGGCGGGCGACATTGGGCGGTGCGGCGCGGGCGGCGTCTCGGAGTGGACTGACTGGGCGGCTAAGGACGGGATAATTATACACTAAACACTATACAGGCGCGTTACAGGCTCGGCTGGCGCTGCAAAATTGTTTTTTAGCAGATTTTGGATATTTTTGAATGTGAGTAAAATCTTTTGCGACGTTTTGCTGCGTGCTCTTTTTTGGCATGGGTAAAAATGTTAAACTAGTGTCAGGTGCCACGTTACCTTATCTACAAAATAAATCGATTGGTTTATTGCAATATTTTTAATGCTGAAATTACAATCATTATCATTAAGTCTTTTTATACAGGATATTAGCGGCGAAAGCTGTTTTTGTTCAGATGGCTAGACCCTAGCCTGTAAGGGAGGGAAGGGATTTTGATGACTGATAGATAGATTCTGAGGGAAGGAATTGGGAACCCCACGCCAACTGGTAATGAATGAAAATATTCAAGTCATGTTTTGATACTAACACCTTTTAAGATTTATCACAGAATATCTACTCAAACACCTTCGACAGATAGAAAAAAAATCATCGCAACCAAGACCAAACCGATGTTATCTCAAGTTCTAGGGCTGATAATTTTAAAAAGTACCAAAAAAACCTTTAAAAAAATTACACCAAATCCTTGAGTTATTTCCGAAGATGTATCCTTATCCTATTTATAGGCCAAACGTGGCCAAATTGCCACAGTATGGCCTCCATAAAGCCAAGGCCACACTAATGGCTCTCGTCGATGTGTGCACGTCATTACCTGGTGTTTGCCCAGCGGTGGGGTGGCGCCCACTGGGATGGTTCAGGGACGAGCTAATTCCTGTTTACACTTAATACAATTACCTTCAAGTAGTGAATATTCATAACGGTGAAATTACTAAACATTATTAAATTATCGTCATAAAATTATAGTTACTTGGTTCAAACCACGAGGCGTATAACAACACTTCAAATTGACTAGACAAAGCTAGTCAAATTGGATTTTGAACGTTTTGTTTCTACATTAATTTTTAAGTTAAAAATATTAATTAGCGTAACTGGTTTTTACTTTGTACATCTACACGATCTTCTCGATTTCTTATAGAAAATTTGATAAACAAAAGCTTGACTGGAAGAGATTGCATAATATTACTATAATAAGTAATAAGAAATAACTTATTAGTAATAAGTTCGCCTTTTCTGCATAATTTTTCTATTCTTTTATACGTGGGAGAGCCATGCTTCGGCACGAATGGGCCGGCTCGACCGAAGAAATACCACGTTCTCACAGAAAACCGGCGTGAAACAGCGCCTGCGCTGTGTTTCGCCGAGTGAGTGAGTTTACCGGAGGCCCAATCCACTACCCTATTCCCTTCCCTACCCTCTCCTATTCCCTTCCCTTCCCTTCCATCCCTACCCTCCTTTATTACCCTATTCCCTCTAAAAGGCCGGCAACGCACCTGCAGCTTCTGATGCTGCGAGTGTCCATGGGCGACGGAAGTTGCTTTCCATCAGGTGACCCGTTTGCTCGTTTGCCCCCTTATTTCATAAAAAAAAATCATCAATCATCATACATTTATGTTGTTTTATGTAAAATTGTTTTATATTGTAATTTTTGGTGTGCAATAAAGTGTTATTTATTTGTATTTGTATTGTACATTTTTGGACGGCCGTTGTGGCTCAGTTGGTGAGCACGTCACGCTCAAGCCGGAGGTCGCGGGTTCGAATCTCGGCGAAACAGGAAAGTGTCCATAGATAATATTTTTATTGTACTTGTGATATTATAGGTTGAAACACTCGAATTTTTGTCGCGGAGCACTTTTATTAATCCCGACGTTTCGGCTGCTTTACAGCGGCCGTGGTCACGGGTGGACTCGTCGGGATTAATAAAAGTGCTCCGCGACAAAAATCCGAGTGTTTCAAGTTTCAACCTATAATATCTTGAGTGATACTCGCGTCATTACAAGTACTATTGTAATTTTTGGAAGATGCGTACAAAAAGGGTGGCTTCAACGCCCCCGGTTTTAATGGGTTAGACTTCAGAGTTTAGAGAGTAACTTATAACTTGAAGGAAGTAAGTTCGATTTCAGGGTAGGAAAAATGTTGTGTCCAAGTTTGTAATGCGAGCTGAACCCCTAATTGTCTGACAACAAAGATGATCCTAATTGCGTCAGAATATGGGTATATGACAAGTCGAGCCTACGCCTGATCTTCAGACAGTGGTGTCGGTCATTCGTCCGACTGAAACATAATACGGTACTTTTATAAAATTCGACGACCTCTGTGGCTCAGTTGGTGGGTTGGCAGCTCAAGCCGGGGGTCGCGGGTTCGAATCCCGCCGACGGAACAAAAAGTTTTCAAAGTTCCTGTGTCATGGATGTGTATTAAATATGTGTATTATATTATAGTAAAAATCTAAAATATATATGTATAGTATAAAAGTATTAAATATATTTCCGTTGTCTGGTAACACAAGTCTGTCAGGTACTTAGCACGGGGCCAGACTGACGTGGTGTAAAGCGTCCATAGAAAAAAAAACCTACATAGATTTTGGGTGTTCACTGTTCACATTTGACTCCTCCAGAATTAAAGGCATGAAGACATTTTTCTCTGATAGCTTAAAAAACTTTAGAGCTGTTAAGGGACACCCGGATGGAGCGAAGTTATTTCTTATGTACAAAAAACCTGTATAAACTCAAAAAAAACACAAAAAAGAGAGACAGAGAGAGAAAATCACGCGCTACCGCAAGACTTACACTATAGCAAAAAGCACAGACATAGGAAGAAGTACATACACAAGTACATACGTGCGGTATCTATCTTCTATGTCTGTGGCAAAAAGTGTCGTGACAACTTTTTGGTCTTAATTTTTTTCGTCTAGCCCCCTTTCGCAACGCGCGATGAGGAACTTCGCTCCAAAACTCTCCGAAATATCAAAATTTAAAGCTCACATAAAATAGATCTTCCCAAAACGCTCCAAACAAAATGTGAACTAAGTATGACGTCACGCATAGCTAGATTGTACGCATCGCGGGAAGATTTTTGTTCGGTAGCTATGTTAAATATTGCGTTTATGAAAATGGTTTCATAAGAAAAGTTGTTATAAATTGCATAAATTATCGATTGGTATACAAAAATTAAGAAAATTTATAAAAAAAATCGACATGACTATCCAACTTTGAAGGCCAATAACAAAAAAAAACATAAGTTATGAAGCTGAAATGTTGGGAATACTTATTTTTTATCGTTATGTCTTTACTTTATTTAAAAAAATTTTAATCTTTGACCTTGTCGTCATCCCCATTGTATCCGACGGACGTAACACTTTTTAAAAATAGCTGCGGTAAACTTCCCCGCAAGAAGAATCGTAATGATCACGTGACGGGCTTGTGAAATCTTTTCAATTAACTTTTCGTTGGCTTCCCTATAAATATTGCCCAGCAGGGTTGTCGCGCTTCGGAAAATTTGTGTTATGCAATTTTGACCATTAGGTATGGTCTTATGAGTTTTGTAAGTGCGTTTGTGGGATGACTTGAATATCACTGTTCAGCGATTTTTCAATAGAAACATTATTTTTTATATTTTGGTAGTACAGAATTTGTGTCGCACTAAAGCCGTGTGAATCGATCCTTATAGTCCACTGTCCACAATATGACTATTACTTCATAAACAAAAAATAACATGAGCAAAAAAAAAAGATTAATAATGAAGTAAAGAACACGTAAAAAAGTATGTTTCTGTTAAGGGTAACAGAAACATACCTACTTTTTCTTACTACGGCGGCTAACCCAAAATTTTCGGTCTTATAATTTTCATTTCTATACTTGAAAATAAGCCCCGAATTATTTTATTTTCCAAAATTAGATGATATGTATTATAATATTTCAAAGAATCCGAAATGAGCAAAAACACGATATTATCTTAAAATTTTCTCTATAGAAAAAAATCGCAAAGATGCATCTAATTTTCACGAATTTTTCATTTATTGCCATAATCGTGCAATGAACTAAGCTAATATTTTAACACATTGTATAAAATTCTATCATTGAGAAACCGACCTAGCGGATTTTTAAAATGTTTTTTGAGTTATTGAGAAAAAACTTATTTGATATTCAGAATATATTTTACTGCTTAAAAGACTTCTTATCTTCTACGAGCATTTGCCCGCGGCTTCGCTCGCGTTAAGATGTATTATTATATATTTATTCACTTTTTATTTATTTACTTTAATAAGGTTCAGCAACAGTACATACATTCACATCATACATATACAAACTTTCATCCCCTATTTTAACCCCTTGGAGGTGGAATTGATTAAAATCCTTTCTTAGAGGATGCCCACGTCATAATATCTACCTGCATGCCAAATTTCAGCCCGATCGGTCCAGTGGTTTGGGCTGTGCGTTGATAGATATCACTATGTCAATATTATCAGTCAGTCAGTCACCTTTGAGTTTTATATATATATATATATATATATATATATATATATATATATATATATATATATAGATTGTTTAAGAAAACTCCATGGATTAGATCATGTCATGCCTGAACGGCTGAGTTATGGCGCGTTAAAAGTTCATTAGTTTTGCAATTAAACTTCAAAAACTCATCTATGAAGTAATTACTACCGAGTTAAAATAAAATATATAAGAAAATATTAAACATTTAGCTAGGTATCACAAGAATAATTTTTAATTGGAATTTTCCAATTTTCCATCCTAATTTTTAACTTTTGGCGAAAGCTTAAATTTTTTTAATCGTTCAAAGATCTAATTAAAACAAAGATTTTTTTATTTTCCTTCGTCTGACAGCCCTGTGAACTTTGTACTCGGGTCCAGGGTGCCGTACAAAGTCCAAAGAACAAAATAAGAACTTTTCAATGGAACATGGAAAAATTTGTAAAAATAATAAAATATTTAAACTAAAAGAAATAATATTTTATATATGGAATAAACAATTTTTCATTAACTTCTTTTGGGTATAATTTTATTCCCACAGTGATAATATGAGGATGATATTCATACTAATAAATGATAACCAAGGAAAAAGCTTTCTTTAAACAAGATACCTCATGGCTCTGACAGTTATTAGTGGTGGGTATACTTCCCATACATTTTTGCTTGTCCTCCTTGCAACTGTCTAGTTATAGCGGTTCTTAAAATAGTAGCCACTGTGTGACACAGACTGATGGACAGACAGCAAAGACTCAGTGTTAAGGTCCCGTTTAATATATTCTTTGTGTATGGAACAACAAAAAGTTATGTACAAAATCTCCCATACATTATGCGCGAATTTATTTTCATCGATTTTTCATTTTTCCATGGACATAAGATATTTTCCGACATTAAAATGTACCCTATGTGTTAATGCATGATATCAGCTAACTCCATACTACATTTTATTAACATCGCTCCAGCCGTTTAGACGTGAAGAAGTAACAAACATACACACTCACAAACTTTCGCCTTTGTAATTCATATTAGTAAGATCTAAGCCCGGCCGCACATTGTCCGAAATTTCTGATACGAAACAGTTGAACGTCCGCGCTGTCTCTTACATTTTGTACTGAGCCGAGTGAGCTCGAACTCGCCGGAACGATATTTCGGATAGTGTGCGGGGTGGCGGTCCGGCTAAATTCAACTGTTTCTGATCAGAATTCGGACAATGTGCGGCCGGGCTAAATAATCAAACTGTAAACGGCCGAAGACGGAGAAGTAGGAACTATTATAGTCCGGGTTCCCTAAAACAATTTTTTTTATCACTATCAAGCAAAATTTTCATGAGTAGCTTCATTCTGATAACAAATAACAATTTCCTCTGCGAAAATTCTCGAAAGTGGTAGCTAACACAGATAGAAAGGTTTTAATATTTCGATTTGATGGTCCTAAAAATAAAATAAAAAATAAAATAAAAATTGTTTTATTTCTGAATAAATTTGAATCAAATATTTTCAGAACGTTGAACTACATGTTGCCTACCACCGGTTCGGGAACTGACCCGGCGAGAAGAACCGGCGTAAGAAACTCGCACGGGGCCACTTTTTAGTAAAAAAGTGGAAAATTTGTCTTTTAAATATGGATTGTTCTATTTGTAGGACAATGTTACTCTTAAATTATGTAACTATTAACCTATAAATATACAAAAAAGCTCGTTAGGGTTCTGTAATCAACAAAACTTGGTTAACTACGACTACTGGAAATTGTTGTTCGTCTTATCAAAATGACTCAAGAAAAATGAACTTAAAAATTTAAGTAATCAAAAATAATTGTTCTAGGGAAACAGAGTGAACCTGTACTATAATTAGACAAAATAGTCAGATGACGGACCTGCGTATTGTGGTTGTATGTCAAGTCCTATCGACAGATCACAACATTTACATTGACTTGACATAACCTGACCAAATTACCCAAGTCCACCATCTGCCTATGAATATTTTATTTTATGGTACGATGGCCTCAAAGAAAACTGGCGTGATATAATTGCGTAGTAATTCACACGGTTTGCTTTTGTGGGCGTGTACATGATCTGTGTTTGTTTTTCTCCGTAACCACACTAAACTCTGTAAACAATAGGACAACCACCATGTTTACCACAAATATAAACTGTTTCACGCAAGAACACCTTACAATTACCGAACATGAAGTATCTAAGGTCTTAGGCCCACCACACATTCCCACCACTGCAACTCCTTTGTCCCAGGATCAACAGTGGTAACCAACTACGAAAACCCTTCGATATGATCTCAGGGATGCCCGAGGGACAAGCTAAATCTGTCTTGGGACCCGTAACGAAATTAATCAGAAGAAATGTAGGAGGAGTAGGAGATATCCAATTTCCCTCCCCAAGCAAGGCTATCTAAGGTCTTAGTCTCTAATTCATTTATCACGCGGGAACCGTATATTTCTCCGGGATAAAAAGTATCCTATGTCCTTTCCCGGGACTCAAAGTATCTCCATACCAAATTTCAGCAAAATTGATTCAGCGGCTTAGGCTTGAAGAGGACACTCTTTCGTATTTACTTCTGCACAATATACTTTTTTATGATTTGCGCGTAAACTATTCAATTGAATTTGATATTTGATTAATTTTGGTATACCTACTTTGAGTCTCGGGAAAGGATAAGGGATACTTTTTGTCCCGGAAAATGTTCGGTGCCGGCGCAATAAACTTTTATGATTTTCGCCTAAACTATATTCAATCGATTTTGATGAATTTTGGTATGGAGATACTTTGAGTCTCGAGAAAGGACAAGGGATACCGCACAATAAACTTTTATGATTTTCGCTTAAACTATTCAATCTATTTTAGTGAAATGGGCGAAATACTTTATATGGCAAAACAATGTTTGCCGGGACAGCTACTAGCTAGTAATATATAATAATATAGATAATTGTTTCATACTCAGCTACAGAAAGTAGAAACTAAGACAAAACTTATAGTATGATTATATTATATTGTTACAGTCAAATATAAACCGCCCAGTATAATTTACGAAATAGCACTTTAATATTATTATCGAGATGCAATGCTTTGCTTACATTTGGGTCGAAATTTTGGAAACTCAATATAATAATATTACTATGTAAATAATATGTAACTTTTTAACAATATGACTACCTATATTACTTATCATGATTACGAAGCAAGTGAGAAGTGACTCTACATTCATCTTAATTGGACGAAACTATTGATAATTTTGCAGATGTCAGTTGGAACAAACACACATTTCAACAATCTGTTTGCTGTAAAAGATTTTTCGGCTTCGGCATAGTGAAAAAAAATTGGCCAAGTGCCAGTCGAACTCGCGCACAAACGGTTCCGTACTATTATAGAGCAAAATTAGGCCAAAATTTGTATTTTTTGTATAAGAGCCCCCTTAATTTTTTATTTTATTTTAAAATTATTATTAAATATTAAAGTACACATATAATTAATGACTTTGAGAAAAATTCAAGTACCTATCTATTGTCATTATTGATATAGAGCAAACAAGGCCAAAAAAATCACGTTTGTTGTATGGGAGCCCCCCCTTAAGTATTAATTTTATTTTGATTTTTGTATTTTTTGTTATAGCGGCAACAGATATACATAATCTGTGAAAATTTAAACTCTCTAGCTATTACCGGTCTTGAGTTACAGCCTGGAGACAGACAGACGGACAGAAAACGAAGTCTTAGTAATAGGGTCCCGTTTTTACCCTTTGGATACGGAACCCTAAAAAATGTTAAAAATATAAAGTTTTTTTAATGTCATCAGTCGCAAAAATTCCACATGTTAGTCATATATGACGCCGACTATACCTGATACAGGTGTTTGTACAGCACACAGCGTGAGCCCGAGTAAACTGCGATAGCGTATAAAACTACGCGACGGTACACACCACGCAGTGTCGTGAGAATGGTACCCGACGATAGGGACTACATGGGTACCCGGTACTAACATGGTGAAAGCCTGCGAGCCCCAAGCGGGGGAGGAGATCCCCCATGACCACCTCTACATGGTCACCGGCCTGTCCTCCAACAACTTGGACAAGTTGGCACAAGGTATGTGATGTACTTGTAACTCCAAGGATTAGGTTGCGGAGTAAATAGGAGAGTGGAGTAGACGGGAAGCTTCCAACTGTCAAATAATCGGCCAAGTGCGAGTCGCACTCGCTCACGAAGGGTTCCGTTCCGTACCGTTATGTACCGTTACGGTACGTAACCCTTTGTGCGCGAGTCCGACTCGCACTTGGCCGATTCTTTTTTTATTATTTAACTTTAATTCAATTAAGGTTTTTGACATAAGCTCCATACATTTTCTGTCAAACTCTGCAATACAGTTAAGTTATAATATTATTATTTTAATACGCCTCTAAGCTGGGGCGCGCACTAGCGGCCAGGCCGCGGCGGCCATAGAAAGTATGGTGTGGCCGCTTGACAGCGTGAGGCCAGGTGCGCGTCGTCTATGGCGGTTTCATACGAAGGTATATCTCGAGATGTATCGTACTCGTAATGATAAGCTTTTGTTATTGTTTGACCTACAGCCTACAGGGCGATTTAGTGTTTCGACAGTTATTAAAATTCCCAAAAACACCAAGACGAGACCTAAATGTCTTGCATTAGTACTTACTATCACTTGCAAGGAACTTTCGATAAATAAAAACGATAGTAATATTGCTTCAAGTTTTGAATTGCTATTTCGATTACGCATCTAGTGACATTTTTTAAAAACGTTTCTTCCAAATCCTTTTATAGTACATAAAAAGTTAATAAAATCGCACAAAGAATATTATAATATTTCAATATTTTGCAATTCTTTTTTATTTAAATAATTATGCACAATTATTTCTTCCACATGTACTTACTTATTAATGATTTTGTGACGTCTACCTACTTCGAGTTAACAAAGAATTTTTAAATTAAACATTCAAGATCTTTCCTCGTTTTTATTCAAATTAAGCGGATTTTTAATATAAAAGTATTTTTATGTCATCTATTTCTTTGTTTATGAGTGAGTACAGTGTAGTGTGTAGTTACTTCATAATTCTATAATATTAACTATTTAGTCTTATTTGTCCAAAAGAAATATAAGACGTATAAGTTAGATATATGGGGAAATTACTTAAATTCTCTTTCATTTGTTCAGAGATTAGACGCATTTTACATTTGGTTAAATTAGATACTTAATTATTATTATTTCGTGAAATAGTTTTAAGCTGTCTAGCCCAGTCTTTCCCAAACTGGGCGATAACGCCCCCTTGTGGGCGCTGAAGGTCTACGGGGGGCGGTGTGGGACCCAGAAAACAATGGGGGCGTTGTGCTTGAGGGTGATTTATTTAATCTGGATGCATTTTAAATTGAAACCAAGGGGGCGCTAAAACATAATTTTTGTTCTCAAAGTGGGCAGTAGACGAAATAAGTTTGGGAACCCCTGGACTCTAGCCCAAAGACTAATGGTTTGTTAGATCGTTTCATTTTTTAAAATTTAAAGATTCTTTTCTGTAACCGTAATCTAGCGATTTGGCGAAAATCTCCGAATACGATATCAAAATATTGACCGATCCAAAGCTAATATAAACGACCTTTCGCTAGAGGTCGCCACTGAAATGATAAAATTCTCCAATTATGATACAATAACATTCCAATAATAGTTATAAACAAAACGTCTCGGTCTGGCCGAGCTCTGGACGCCTGCCAGCCATAGAGACAATCACACGATAAAGAGAAATTATATTAATAGCACGCCTGCAACTTTGTGTAAAGACGAACACCGGAGTAGTACTTTTTGGCCATATTAATTTTATGGATTGACCAAAGACGTTCCTTCGATCGTCTTTGGTCGCATTCTATCTTTCTTCTTAGAAGAAGAAGAAAGTAGAACTGTCAATCCGATAAAATAATATAGAAACAAACTGCAAATAGTTTCCGTGTCATCATAATTTTGGTAATCGTCTAATTCGAAGGAGGGATAAAAGATATTTTAACAAGTAGTTTAGAAATGAGTGGGCATTTAGAAAATTAAGAACATCAGCGTTGTTATAACTTATAATATTGCTGTGTTTTATATAGCATAATATTGCTATTTTATTTTACAAAGGCGCAAAACCCAAAAAATTTAAGAACATAATATTAGCACGTTAGTATTCAAACAAGAGAGCTTAGATCAAAACTTTTTTAGGAGTAACGATTCCAAAGAACACGCACGTCACACCAGAGTGCTTAGTCAAAATGCATTCACCAGTTTCGACCTTCAAGAAGAAATCGTATTCTTAAAAGGCCGGCAACGCACCTGCAACACTTCTAGTTTTGTGAATATCCATGGGTGACGATAGTTGCTTTTCATCAGATGATCCGTTTGCTTGTTTTCCCCCCTATTTTATAAAAAAAAATATTGCAAAGCTAGATGTCGAAAAAGTATAAGGTTAAAAATAATTCGTAAGCGCCATGACCCCTAGCGCGATGCGTTATGCCAAAACCCTTACATTTTTCACTTAAGTTTGCATTTTGACTAATCAATGACCTTTTTAACCAAGTTCCCCTTCCAGAGCCCGAGGCGGACTTCGAAGCGGCGATCGAGGCGACAGGGTATGGTCGGTTCAACGCGCTGCTAATGCTGTGCTGCCTCCCGGCCTTCTGGAGCGCGGTGTCCGTCACAAGCGCGCCCTCCTACATCTTCACCCAGGCCGTCTGCGACATGAACCTGAGGTTGCTGGACATGGGCACCATCAACGCTATTACTTATGGAGGTAATGATGCCTAAAAGTACTGCTTTTAGCAGTAAAGCAGCCAATTTGAACTGCTACTCATTAAAAATGCATGGCATCCTGTGACGTTGCAATATGAAAGAGATGGCAGTTTCTTTTCTCTTTCCAGTCTCTGTCTTTTGTCTTTCCAGTCTCCTCCAGACTCTGTGATTCGTGTAGGAAAAACTTAAAAGTGGTAATTATTTTTTATAATATTACAAGGTGTTACCCGCAACTTCGTTTGGACACAAGTTAAGCAATAAAAACTTTCCTTAAAATAACTGGCACAATCAATGTTTTCAGATAGCATACTCGTAGAAAGGCACGTGTAATAAAATAATTGATATAATGTTTACTGTGAAAGAATTTAAACAAAATCGTAAGGGCTCACCTTCTTCTAGGTGATGAAGCGAAAAGTTTATATTGCAAATCTCGATTATGGTTTCCGCGTGCAAAAGATAGACGTGTTAGCTATTAAAACAATTAGACATCTGGTACTGAAAAATAAATATTTATCAGTTGCTGTTTCCTGTGGTTAAAGTTTACTTAATAATAGGTATCTGTTGTTTAAACATTTTGTGAGATAATACCGTATAACCGTATAGGCTGAACACAACTTCAAAAGCGCTCGATGAAACTGGAGAAGATAATGGGCGCATGTGTTTTATAATATATTATTCTACCAATCACGTACATTAGCTACCAATAACTTGTGACCGTCTGGTTGCGATCTACCAATAACAACGCGTCGATCGACTTAATGATTACTGAATACTGATCAACCAATAGCGTGCGCGTACAGGTGCCCCGCTCGCCCTACCAAAGAGACCTTAAAAAAACACTGCATCTTCCCCTTATTTTTTGTGTAACCTAAAAATTGAATTGTACGAATAACGATAACTAATTCTCGTTTTAAAGCCTCCATATAACGCAATCTATAAATGTCACATAGAATTACAATATTTGGTGTTTACATCAACAATTCCACTGCTGTGTTTACACAAGATCTTAATGTAAACAAATAGGAGCAATAGTAAATTTATTTAAACACAAGCTACTGCAAACTCCTTATCAAAATATAATTGCCGATGATTATGAACATTGAAGTCATGCGGGAAACACCTTCTTAAACAACGATAAGACGTCAATGATAAGTGTCATGATGTCCTGCAACGCACCTGCAACTCTTCTAATGTTGCGAGTGGCCATAGGCGACGGTAGTTGCTTTCCATCAGGTGACCGCTTATTTTTTAAAAAAGAAGTGATGACAAGTATGGGGCCTATAGTGGACACGTCATACGATTACGAACGCGTAAAGGGTCTGTGACCGTCTATGATAAAATTCGAAATTCAAAATACTGTGACTATACGTTGAGAGACTGTGAATTTCCTAAATTCTTAAGCGTCCCCCATTTTCTACAAAAAAATATAAATTTATGTAATGTGTACTTAAATATAATATTATTATGTATTGCAAATTGATTTTACTGTAGCGCTCCTACCGCGCCACGACTTGGCTACGACAACGTCGCTACTACGACGTAGCCACGTCGGCTACGTCGTAGTCGCAGTGCTACGTCACTACGAATGACGTAGCTAGTAGCCATGAATAAAAATTAAAAAACGTTTCCAAAAAACCTAAGACATTAAAACCGCTTCACACATGGTAGCTACCATACTATAATTATTTTAAGGTGTCTTTAGATATTTCATATTTAATGCGTGTTCTCGAAAATATTATAAAATAGTAAAATGAGATATGATCACACGGCTTGCTAGATATGTCATGTTAGTTTATTTAACACGTCCGTCAACATATCAATCCAACAAAGTGGCAAGTAGCTGGCGCTTGAATGAAAACACGCTTGGCAGTGTTCGTGTCTCAAGACAATATCAATATTAGAATAATATCACGTGAATTTATACTTCTTACATCAGACATAAACTTCTAAGGCCACACTTAGGAAAATTTCGTGATTTCCTAATTTTAAGTACTTACTTTAATTTTAGGTTTTGACTATTAATAATTCTAGTGTCACAATGTTAGGCCGCGAACTCCTCCGAAACGGCTTTACTGATTTTAACCAAATTTTATATGCATATTCAGTGGGTCTGAGAATCGGCTACTGGGTACTTATTATATTGATAAGTGCATTTGTTGAATAAATAATAGTAAATTATTACAATTTGAGACTGACGGCGACCATTGTTTGTGCGACGGGATAGCGATGGACGTTGCCATGGTGACATACTTATTTAGTCACTTCAATAAAAAAATTTGAGCGAAATACTTTATATGGCAAAAAACGTTTGCCGGGAGTCGGGACAGCTAGTAATCTGTAAAAATCTTTGACACTTTAAATCTATCTGATTTAGCATCATTTCTTTTTCGTATTTTCTGTACCAACTCACCTTTTTGTGCTTAAATAATAGTAGTAAGTACATAAATGATTTATTTAAATACCTAAAACAAAAAACCAAACGTTTTTTAAATTCATTCGAAAATAACCAAACTGGACCGAACTACGAAATTTAAATATTCGAATTAGAACTTCATAAATTGTTTTTTTTTTGAGTCGTTTACTGATTAGGTTTTACGTTTCGCTGTGTTATCTTGAAAGTATCATTTGTTAAAACAATATATAATAATAATAATAATAATATATTGCTTTTTACTCATGATACAAACGATTGGCATAAACACGTATCACGCCGTAACAATATTGACCAACGTCGCTGATGGCTGCACAAATACTTGCTCTCTGATAGCGCCTATTTACTGTTTTAAATTTAATTTGTCACGCTACTGTATATTACATTATCGTTTTTCTATAATTGGTGAATAACTTCAAGTATTTGCCTTAAGTTTTTGAAGTGAAATTTATTTCTATTAAAGAAGATACCTTTATTATGTTTTTTAATATTTCGCTCTATTTTCATGCAAATTATCGTTATCAGAAAAAGTTGCGCTTTTTCGTGACGACAAACTCGATTTCAAGTATGTTCTAGAATTAAACAAAAGAACACTAAGAACAATCCATGAAATCTTTTTTACTCCGCAATAACTAATTAACCAATTTACACGTTTTTTTTTATTGTAATAATTCGGAGAATAAACGTATCAATGCTATGAGCATTTTAATTACTTTTTAATTTAATTTCGTTTATGAACAATTAAATTAAAAGTTCAAATCTATTTACCCAAATTATACAACTCCACAGAGGTTTATTAAAATCGAATACTTCGATTAGAACAAACATGCAGACAATTATCCAAACATATCCAAAATCTCTTTGCACCTTTGGGCTTGGTTAAAGTTGGGATAAAAATACATAAAATAGCATAATAGGTAATAAATAATACATTGCATAATGCAACCAATGTCAAATAGTAGGTAAGTACTAATAATAAATTAATGGTAACAGGGATCTTGCTTAACATTTTATCTAGAAATCATTTAAAAATCGTCTGTTCAAGGTATGATAGCATCGGCCATGGTGTGGGGTTTCCTCTCCGACTCACTCGGACGTCGCAAATTCCTCATCTGGGGATTCTTCGCGTCCGGCGTGATCGAGCTGACAGCCTCCATGAGTCAGAGCTTCACCATGCTGCTCATCACACGATTCACCAGTGGATTCATGTAAGGACATCAAAGGAAATTATTGAATATTACCCTAGCTAGGTAGCACAAACGCCAATCCATTCATACTAATACTCGTAAAAAAATGCGAAGGTGTCTCTATCTGTAGTTTATTACGTCTTTGCTTTGAAGGACTGAACGCTGAACAAAGGACGAAATTTGGCATCAAGATACGTAAGGACATCCAGAAAGGACATATTATAATAATATTAATAATAATAATCTTTATTTAAAACTTTTAGCATCTGTTACAATGTGTAGTGTCAATTATGAAAGTTTTTGTAATGGCAAAATGTAATGTTCAGTTCCAGCGTGTTTTCAGGACAATAAAACTGTAGACAACATGAAATTATAATATTAACAATAACAAAAGCGAGAACCTTCACATCACAATTCGATATCAAAGAATATAGATCCCAAAGCATACAGCCGACTACATAAGAAGTGTGTTTTGTTACTAGTGATTATACAGAAGCATTATTAAATTACATCTATGTTTTAAATAAGAGATTTCATATTGCATCATTAAAATATGCCATTCCTTCCAGCTTCAACGGTCCATTCGCCGTGCTGATATCGTACATAGCGGAGTTGCACCGCACGTCCCTGCGTGCTCGCGTCATCCTGCTCACCAGCCTGTTCTACACCATCGCCAACGTGACGCTGCCGCTGCTGGCCTGGGGCATCCTCGTCAATAAATGGGATGTGCCCGTTGGAAGCATCTTTGGTAAGTAATTGGGTCAAATCACTCACTGTCAAGCCAACGTCACCCTACCGCTGCTGGCCTGGGGCATCCTCGTCAACAAGTGGGATGTGCCCGTTGGAAGCGTCTTTGGTTAGTTATGGTATTGTTAGAACTACTTACTGATAATACGGTAAGCTGTTATACGTACCTACAGTTTGTCTGATTAGTTGCATTTTTGGCTTTGATAAATTCTTTCTAGACTTCGGTTAGTTATAAAGACAAAAGTAAGGATGTTAATCAAATTAACTGGCTAAGACTTTGGTGGTGCAACGTGCAAGCAAGCATAGCAGGAAAGAATCCAATTGAGATTTATCTTCTGATTTTCAGTGATTCACTCCTGGAACTTCTTTCTCCTGGCGACTGCGTTGGTTCCCCTCATAACTGGCGCAGCATTTGTCTTTCTCCCCGAGAGCCCCAAGTTCCTCATGTCCAGGGGTAGGAACGAGGAGGCGATGGAGGTTTTCCGCAAAATGTACACCATGAATACTGGACTGCCACCAGATACATTCCCAGTAAGTGAAGTTTACGCTGGGTATCGTAAGGACCATAGTGTTTGTTACAATTAAGTTATATTCATTTCCTATAATTTTTTTTAACCACGCTTTTATAAGATTGGCCTGTATATTATAATTTATTATGTAACCGGAATCTTTGAGCATGATTTTCACCTATTTCCAGTAGTCTAATTAATTCGAAACTTTACATACGTATAAGAGCCAATGACAATGCAATAATTTGTTAAAATGTAATAATAAATTAATAATGATTTTGAATAATAGCGTGTTTAGTTTTTATAACTATTGATTATCAATTCTGTTATTCATATTATAAATTCTCTTCTCTTTCTTACTTCAGATCAAGACTTTGGTCAAGGAAAAGTCGGAACAGTTGGAGCAAGGCGTGAAGGCGCTCAAAGGAGGCATGGCGCAAACAGCCCCCTTGTTCAAACCACCGTACCTGGCCTATCTGATCCTCATATGTGGAGCACACATTGGCTGCATGTTTGGGTACGTACAAATAAAAGAAGTACCTTGGTCCGGTTTCAACATAAGCAATTTCCATTTACTTAATGAATAATACCATTCATTCAACTAGTTTTGTCTTTGAAAAGAAATTAGGAAACGACGTACCGAAATTCTAACTAGGCTCACGTACTAACTATAAAAAACCCCTTATAATCATGATCTTATTTCAGAACAATTCCAAAATGTACAATTTTCTTCACAGATCCAACACTATCCGACTCTGGTATCCCCAACTAGCAGCCATGATGGGAACTCATGCGAATGAGAGTTTATGCTCTGCCATCGCACCATTGCCAGTTGTTGAGGAGGAGGCGTTGTCATGTGCCCCCATACAGACAGATATGCTGACGTATTTGCAGAGCTCCATAGTAGGAGCTGGGTCGGTGCTCACTTACAGCATTGGCGGAGCGTTGGTGAATAGGTAATGATTCAATAAGCAATGGCTACTTGGAGCTCAATCCTCAAATCTCGAATCTCGCATGAATTAGACCTACAATTGAAATATCTATTTTATTATTTATTGATACAAATATGAATATATACATTTTACAAATGATCGCTGTTAAGCATTAGTGTCCTAACCCACAATTATTTTTGTCGTTAAATTTTGAATGCAGTCTTGTTCTAAATCATCTACAGAACATAACTGCATTCATAACTCAATACGTAATTTTTGTGTGGGTTAGTACACGAATGCTTAACAGCGTCCAATTTAATAACAGTTTTAAAAAGCCCAGACAGTGCTTGTCTGATATAGCCTTACAACTCCCTCTCGTGCGTATTAGATTTCGTATGCGAGACGTGCGAGATAGCCTTGAAACAGAATAAAGATCGAAAGCAATGTACCCTTTAACCTATCCCAAATCGAATTTGAGATTTTCTACAAAGCCGCAGTTTTTCTCCAACCAAGGTCCTTTCTATAGATCCATACCATCTCTTCCGTACCATCTGAAAGTCGCTTGCTACATTAAAGCGACGCTTCTCGCAACTTATTAATCCATTGCCTGCTAGAAGCCTAGTTGATGAAGTATATAATATTTACTGTCAAAGCCAATGAAATCCTCAACCAAATATTCCAGATGCGGTAAGAAGCTGGTGGCCGGTATCTGCGGTCTGCTTGGGGCTGTGGTTATCATCCTCATGCCGGTGCTGGGCAACAGCGCGGGCGCCGTGGTGGTGATGGTGACGGTGGGACTCGCCTTCAACTCTTTGTCTGGGGCGTCGTTGTCGAGCATCGTTGTGGATCTCTTCCCTACGTCGCTCAGGTATGCGTTATAGCTTATGTTGCTTTAGCTACTAAGTAACTGCCTAGATACTCTTATAACACGATACCCTATTGTAAGTCAAAGCCTGCCACAGCATTCGCTGAATATAACATAGGTACTTTACCTATGTTATATTCAGCGAATGTATGTTAAGTATTGGTTTTTTTTATTAAATAAAGGGGCAAACGAGCAAACGGGTCATCTGATGGAAAGCAACTTCCGTCGCCCATGGACCCTCGCAGCATCAGAAGGGCTGCAGGTGCGTTGCCGGCCTTTTAAGAGGTAATAGGGAAGGAAATAGGTGAGGGTAGGGAAGGGAAAATGGTAGGGGATTGGGCCTCCGGTAAACTCACACACTCGGCGAAACACAGCGCAAGCGCTGTTTCACGCCGGTTTTCTGTGAGCCCGTGGTATTTCTCCGGTCGAGCCGGCCCGTTCGTGCCGAAGCATGGCTCTCCCATGTTAATGGGTAAATACTAAATAGAAAAATTATCTACCAAGTATGCTGATTGATGTTTTTACTACAAGATGTTTTTATTGAGTTCTTTGTAGAATGACGGAACATTTTACAGTAAGCTCCATTGCTGAAAGGAGAATAAATACGATAGTAATAATGTAATTATTATTATCTACGAAACTAAATGGAAAAAAAATCATTATGAGCTCGCATTCATGTTGAAAATTATAATAGTAGAATCGAAACTTCTAAGTAAAGACCCTGGAGAGTCTTCAGCCAACTGCCATATAACAGCTGCTAATCTCCCACAGAGTGATGGCGATGGCTACGTTCCTGATGTGCGGGCGGCTGGGCACCATCTCCGGCACCGTCATCTTCCCCGCACTCATAGACTATGGATGTCTGCCGCCTTTTATCGTCGTTGGAGTGGTTTTAGGAGGTAAGCATCTATAAGGGTTCCGTACCCAAAGGCTAACTACGAGACCCTATTACTGAGACTTCGCTGTCTGTCCTCTATCCATAAGTCTGTTACCAGGCTGTATATCTCTAGAACCCCGAAAGGTAGAAAGTTGAAATTTTTTATTAGCTTTTGACTATCCATGAATTTATTGGAACAAAATTTGGCTATAAGGGGCTCTGGATTAATCTACTGCAGATATTGCATATTTCTGTAGGAAGTACTATCCAAAATTAATGTGCTATTTCGTCTCTTTTCTGATCAAATTGATTATAATATAATATTACTAGCTGTCCCGGCAAACGTTTCTTTGCCATATAAAGTATTTCGCCCGTATTATTTTATTGAAGTCACTAAATAAGTATGTCACCATGGCAACGTCCATTGCTATCCCGTCGCACAAACAATAGTCGCCGTCAGTCTCGAGTTGTAATATTTTACTATTATTTATTCAACAAATGCACTTATCAATATAAAAAGTACCCAGTAGCCGATTCTCAGAGCCACTGAATATGCATATAATATTTGGTTAAAATCAGTAAAGCCGTTTCGGAGGAGTACGCGGCCTGACATTGTGACACGAGAATTTTATATATAAGATTAAAACCATTTTCTATAGAGAGTAGCGACATCTATGACGATTTCATCTTCATGAGGTAGACTATTCTGTATGAGGTGTAGGCTTTGCTACCTGATGCACAATCCTACTTTTTACTTTCTAATCTTATACAGTGAATATAGATGGCGCTAGGAGTATGATTTTACTTTGGGTTTTATTTTTAGTTCATGCTCTAAAACGTAAGCAAGTGCAACAGGTAGGTAAATGAAATCGATCGGCATTATTACAGCCGAGTGCTACTTGGCTAAAATAATGTCATATAGTGTGTACTTGGGGTCAATTGACACCGAGACAAGACGAAGTGCGACTCGGCGATGCGCAAAAACAATATAGAATAACATCATACTTTTTAATTAGTTCTGCGTTTAAGAGGGCGACTAACCCCAAAAATCAAACATCGTCCTTCTCTCTTCACACTCACGCCCGTCTTTCATATGTCAGGTGAAAAAGAACGACGCGGATTCATCGCCAAAAATAGTTTTTTCTCAATAACTCGATAAATATACAATATTTTAAAAATCCGCTAGGTCGATCTCTCAATGATAGAATTTTATACAATGTGTTAAAATATTAACTTAGTTCAATGCACGGTTATGGCAATAAATGAAAAATTCGTGAAAATTAGATGCATCTTTGTGATTTTTTTCTATCGAGAAAATTTCAAGATATCGTGTTTTTGCTCAGATCGAATTCTCGGAAATATAATTTAGTATCTAATTTTAGAAAATGAAACAATTCGGGGCTTATTTTCAACTATAAAAATGAATTATAAAATCGACACTTTAGGGTTAGTCGCCCCCTTAACTCGTCTCTATATAAGTACTAGAATATGTTACCCGTAACTTTGTTTTAAATATGTTTTTTGAAGCAAATTGTGTACCGAGACTGAGTACATTTCATGCAAATCTCCATCCAAATCTTTCAGCTGTTTGGGCGTGAATACAAGATTAATGAAATTTTTGTTTCAGCCTGCGGAGTCGCCTGCTTCTTCCTCCCAAACACGAATTTGAAAAGACTAGAATAGATTTGTGTGTTTGTGTATTTTGTATATTTGTACATAGTCGTGACGTCGGTAGGTTTTGTAAATAAAACATACTAATAAAAATATTCTCTTTGTTTATTTATAATTTATCATGCCATAATCTCATTCACTCTTCACGGTTCAATTCTTAAACTCCACTTAAAGTAGGATGCCCCTAAAAACAATTACTATCTTGACAGAAAGCAAGGCTATCTTAAGTGCCTCTTAATTTAAGAAGTGTTTAAGTATTCACCCGTGAAACTCACATATAACGGGCGAATCGGAGTTGCTATTTACAAATAACATTTACAGATGTTTTAGCAATATCAGCCATTTTGTTTTTATATTCCATATTTCCTGTTAAGTACATTTGATGTTAAATCGGTTCACAGACGCAGCGGAACGCGACGCGTGTGACCGCACATTAATTAAATATTGATTATAAAATGAAATGTTTTTCTGTTACAAAAGGCTGATATTACTAAAACTATAAGGCGTACGATCAGTCTAATATAGTGACTAAAATTGTTTACAATAAATAAATGTACTTTATATAACGGATAATGCTTGCACGTTGTGCATCAACATTTATATTTTTCTATTGGTATTACAAAAATACTTATTATCGCAATAAGGCAAAGCGACTTGTTCACGTATTGCAGTAACAAACAGAAAAAAGTTACCAAGTCACAAAATTCTTCTCAAGCGTAATTTAAAAATAGTACCTCGAATTTATAGAAGGACTTTAGTTATAAATAGATAATATGTTGAAAAATAAAGGAATTAAGTTTAAAGAATTACGTCGATACAGATCGAACAGATTAGTACCACTTTTGAAAATTATTGTCAAAGAATAAGATCGAAAAGTGGTAAGCCGGATCTGTCCTCGCACATTTAATCGGAATTATTACAAAAAAAAATTTGGAAATTTTATATTTAAAATAAATACTGCAACACTTTGAACAGTTCTAGCTTACATTGTGGTACACAGAGATTCAACTGACAAGTTTAAAACATTTAAAAAACATCCTTTATCAATTAAATATCAGGTCCCGAACCAATGCAGAGTCTACTAATTCAATGAGATGAAATTATGATACCATTATGTTGGTGACATAATTTTTTTCACGATGAAAATAGTAGATTTGTCAATTTAAACCTTAGCCCACCAGTACAACACCCAGTTGCCAACAAAATGTAAAATATACCTTAACTGGGTACTTAGTCAACTTGCATTCGTTACTTTCGAAGGCGAAGTTAAAAATCAAAAATTTGAATACACGATAGGTATCGAAAGCACAACGCTTAGCGACGCTTCTAACTTTGCTATCGAAATTATCCAATGCAACTTTTCTAAGTAACCTGGAGTCTCGATTATCCAAAACACTTTGTGGCAGCCCTGGTTGCGCCGGCGAGCAGCAACGATATAAAGCCGAGTACACATGGACGTCCGTTAGATATGCTCCCTTCACACTGGCCTGCACCGCGCGCCAGACAAAGCGAGACCGTATAGACTAGACTTCTTATTGTCAACCCCTCTCACTTCGTCCGAGCAACTCTTAAATTCGAGATATAAACATAATTTGTATAGTTAATGTATATACTTATATTTATTCAGTGAAATTGACTGCATTACCCTATATATTTATCTTAATTTGAATACAACGCAAGGCACAAAGTTTAATGTGTTTAGACGTATGACGATCATATGCAATATACAATGTTTCTATATTACTATTGCATTTCGAATTATGCTTCGTTACTATTTATGCTAGGGACTATTATCTGGAAAGTATACGTCGGATTATCCATTTTATATTGCATGCGAACGTCGGAACAGACAGCACTCAACACAGTCGCAAGTCGGCAGATCTACAACAACCTAACCCTACTCCCCGCTGTTGGACCTCGGGACGAACGGATAAAATGCTTCGCACAGCCTTCGCTCCTCAATACAAAATTGCGAAAAAATCATGTTTTGTACGGACATTAAATAGTTACACGCTAAGGTAAGGCATTTTATACTTAATAAATAGTTACAATTATATCGTACATAATATTACATCATATATACAGTCTCGTTACTTAAAGCCGAGTTATATACAATCTATACAATTATACACGACTGTGTATGCGACCTAGGGAAATTATACATTGGGGTGTGGGCTCACTGTGAGTGTGCCCTATGCCTTGTAACAGAACTCGCTCGCTTTCAGAATTGGCTCGTCCAACATGAAGGAGCGCCGTGTCAACCCCTGTCGATGATTTATCAATTAAAATATTATCTAAATTAAAAATACATTTATCTACAGTGTCTCTAAATTAAAATATAAATTAGAATAAAAGGGGCGAACGACAGGTGCGACGAGAACGAGTTTTAAAAACGAAAGATCCTATCTATTTAAATTATAAGTTAAAGTATAATATAATATGTCATTTGATTAAATATAATTTTAATGACTCGATTGTTATATTTTAAAAGTTAAACAACCAACCCCACGGGGTAAAATGCTTCATTGCACAAATCATACTGAGGGACGAGAAAGTATTCGATATACACCAATAATAATTATTTTAAAATTGTCCGGGCACTTGCTTTGCCGTTTTCATTTATTTCCAAAAAAATAAACCTGTAATTTTAAAAATGGAATAAATTTAAAATTAACGAAATAAACTGTCAATATTCGAATAACCTTCGTCGTCACTCAGTATTCCAAAATTAAAAATAGTCTGTAAACACTTGGTCCGGTTTCCACTACACTAGCGGCAGTCGAACTGCCGATCACACACAGTTTTGCGTCAGCTCGGGGGGGCGAGGAGCACCTCGAGCCAGCAGGGGCACGCGGTCACGTCCCTCCGCGAGTACTTGGGGCCCCAGCCCTTGGCGAAGGAGATGCGGACCGAGCGGGGGTCGACGGGGCCCACGTGGGGCAGCGTGGTGGGGGGCGGGGGGGAGGCGGGGTCGAAGATGCACAGGCAGTGGCCAGGCGCGACCCTCCACACGAGCAGCGCTTTGGCCGCCGCCGCGTCGAGCGCCGGCGAGCTGACGAACACTGGCTCCTGGCTCCTGTTGTACAGCCAAACCCCGTCCGACTCCAGGGACAGGGTTACGCCTAAGCCGATTTTCGCTCTGGTTTTCCGCACCTGGAATAAACAAAAATAATACGTTAAGGCTTTTAATTTTCATTCCGTATTCCAGTCACATCTATACTAAAATGTATTATGATTGTGAAAGTCTGTCTATTTGATTGTCTGTCTGTCTCCTCTTCACGCACAAACAGCTGAACCAATTTTGCTGACATTTTGTATGGATATACTTTGAGTCCCGAGAAAGGACATAGGATACTTTTTATTCCGTAAAAATGTACGGTTCCCGCGCGATAAACGATTAGCGCAACGTAGTAGCGGGGGCCATCTAGTAAAATATAATTATGCACCTCTGGTCCCGGCGATACAGCTGCGGCTTATTAGCAAAATATTAGCGGCGCACGCGCAACGTATGTAGCTAAAGTTATCTTAAGGTTATCTCGGGCAGTACGCAATTGTAAATCAATTCATAGATGCAATACAATACTGCCCGTTCAATCCACCAGATTTATTCTAATGCTGTATTGACTATTGAGAAATATATCGTTGCATTTATGTTTACGTTATTTTGAGCAATATTCATCATGAAACGATTGACTACTAAAATATATGTAGTTTATCTACATCTACATGACTATCACATCGACATGACTAGGAACATGACTATCGCAGTTAACCGCGATAAGATTGCAAAAAAAAACTATCCGAAATGACACAGCCGACTATTATAATTGTGGTCAAACCGCCAGTACACAGATATCCGGGGTTATTGTATCGCGATAGACGACCGTATTATTTACGTGACTAATCGGGAGACACATGGTGCTCATCACGTAGGCATATGCGCCAGCTAGCCAGAAATATCTGATAGATTTTGAAGTAAACATTTAAATGTGCCATAAATCATAATTCCAGTCGCGTCTAACTATTCGAGAGATAGAATCAAGCCACAAAAATGCAGAAGTTAATTAACTAGACACCTCCTGAAGAAACTCTATGAAAGCAGGTAAAAATTAAACTCTGGGTGTTGTTAATGTAACTAAAATTTTCATGATGATTAATGCAGCCTTCGTAGATCCCGTAAATATGTACTATAATTATTTAAAATAAAGAAAATATCCACAGCCACACATAGAACCTCCTCCTTTTTTGGAAGTAAGTTTAAATGAGAAAAATAATCTAAATCGGTTAAAAAACTTAGAACTCTCTCATCTACATGAGGCCTGCCACCGGTTCCGGAACTAGCCCGACGCAAAAATATGGGAAACTTGTTCTTTTTTTAATACAATAATAGCTTAAACTTATTTAAAAAGTAATGACAATGATGCTTGACGCTCACCTGTTCAACTTGCGGTTCCTTCGTATCGAGAGCGTCGAGGCACAGCCCGTGCCTGCCCGAGCCGCACGCGCCCCCTCCCCCGCCGAACACGTCGACCGCCCGCACCCGCACCCCGAACTGCCGCCCTACCCGCCGCGCCAGCTCCCAGTACGCCAGCCTACACCACTCCGTCTCCCAGCTTTGACGCTCTGGAATTAGAGGAGGAAGAAGTTAGATAACATAATAACTCTCACACCGGTTTCGGTTTGGTGCCGGTTTCATTAAAACCAGACCCTTAAATTACTCCTGCGTAACTACGCAGGAGTAATTTAATAGTGCCTAAGTGTGTGCGCAGCACACAAGAGCACTGTCTATTCCTTTATTCTTATAACCCAGTGGAACGGATGACCGATACGACTGGCGAGAGATCAGGCGCAGGACCGACTTTTTACATGCCCATCAGACGCATGGATCATCTTACTTGTCAGACAATCAGGTGATCAGCCTGCATTGTCCTAACCAAACTTGAAAATAACATGTTTTCAACGCGGGAATCGAACCCACGACCTTCGAGTCAAAATCCTCGTTATAACCACTGAACCACGGAGCTAATTAGTCAAGTACATTAGAGCACGAAAAAGAAAAATAGTTTTTCGCGTATCTTTCTGTCACGCACAGTAAAACTCTGGAACGAACTGTCGCCAGCATAATTTCTGAAGAGGCCGGCAACGCACCTGCAACTCTTTTGATATTGCGAGTGTCTATGGGCGACGGTAGTTGCTTTTCATTAGGTGACCCGTTTACTCGTTAATTTTATAAAAAAAGTGAAAGAACGAAATAGAAAAAGATTAGAGAATGAAGAAGAGACAGCTGCAACGTCGTAGGCCGTAGCAGAACATTTATCATTTTTTTGATTAGACATTTTATACAGCTGTAGGTGATCGTAGAAAATTGACGATTCCTCAGCTCTATAAGAAAGAACAGTGATTCTTATTAAAGAGAATCATAGACTTATTTATACAGGTAACAAAAATAAGTGATAATACTTTAGGGTGTGTACGTGTTCCTTGTAGAGAGTTCACTGTGAAAGTAGCAGCAGCAGATTGGATTGAGATTGTAAAGAAATGTAATTCATAGGTCCGTATGAGAACAACACGGGATTTTTAGGTAGAGCAACTAAATGCTATTTAATACAAAGATGGATTATAATATTTTTCATTTCATATGGGTATCTAAGAAATATCTAAAGAATCAGATTACTTTTTCGTTCACACTGAACTATAGAACAGTGTTAACTCGTAGAGTTCTACAAGCTAAAGAAGAGAGGTCACATTTAAATATCCATTTTTTTAAGTAAGGGCGCAAACAAGCAAACAGGTCACCTGATGGAAAGCAACTACCGTCGCCCATGGTAATTTTTTTCTACTTAGACAAATAAAGTTTGTAGCATTAGCTAGGTCACAATACAGGGCGTATGGTGGAGACCACGTGTCTGGTGGTATAACCTTGACTATCGATCGCAGGCCCGCCCGCCCGGCGCCAGCCCCACGACATTCTACCATGTTCATAGGATTTACGACCTACCTGATGATATGCGCTATCCAATTTAAAGTCTTTGAAATTAGTGCACAAAAGGTCGAAAGGACAGAGACAAAGAGGTCTAAAACTAGTGCAAGTGAAATCCAAGATTCTTGAGAAAGAATAGTCAAGATTGGGACAAAGATAAAGAAGCTGGTAGACTGTAGACTGTAGAGCAATATTATCTTGCTAGTCTGTTATAAATTATTGGGTCAATACTTTGGTATAATTTGTTAAAAGCAACAGAAAATTTTCGAAGATAAGGTTACAGATTTGTGAACAGAGCTAAATAGCTAGACGGCAATGGTTTTCAGACCACCTAAGCTACCAAAAATACACTCGTTATATTCAAAGTTAAAGGTGGAGAAGATTCTAGAAGTAACACTAAAGAACATAGTAACAGCACGCAAATGGCTCTCGGCGTGGCGGTTCGATGACCAGCCGTAATTGTGGCTAATTGAGGAGCACAACCTTCGTGTTTGTGACCAATGTGGCTTATGCCGACGTTATATGATACTAGTAGAACATATTGTGGACCTAATTAAGTATGTAACCCTGAGTTTTCAGATCACATTTAAAACAGGCATTTCTGTGACATACGAAAAATGTTACAAAGTTATAGGATATATAATTGGTGGACTACAGTTTATGACATGCTACAACTTAAAAGGAACGTACCATCAAAGAATATACTAGACCCTAAGCTTGTGATCTTGTGACTAGTCGATTATAAAGATGACGGTGCAATTGATAATTATGACCACGCCACACATTTATATCATTTCGGTACAAATAAGGAAAATAGAATAAATGATTTTACCTTCTCCGTCAGTGGCGAGGGACCCCGTCGCCAGCCGCTCGTGGTCGGTCCTCCTTGCATCTTTTGTATTTTCGCCATGCTCTGCAATAGAAGAGCAAATGGTTATTTTACCAATAATAATTTAGGCAGTGATAGTCAATCGTGAATCAATCTTATAAAGAATTTAATAAATAAATTCGACGTAAAATCTCCAATCTCTTACATAATAAAAGCCTCAAAAATTTAAAAAGCCTTGAATGAAGACAATTTAAGTTTAGGTAATGTGAATAAAGATTATGAATTAAATGAGCAGACGATAGAAAAAACCGCTGGACCAGTTCTATTCGAGTTTGGACACCTGTGGAGACGTCCACGTGAGGACCTTGGCGTTATACCGTGAAAGCTTAATCCATTGATGTCGTCATTTATTGGCGATAAAATTCGCCGCTATAGAACGTTCATTTAAGTTGTCATTCGAAGTTATAGGTATTAAAATGAAGCTATAATGCATAATGGTAGAATTTTGTGTATAATAGAAGGGGTAACTAATATAATTTAAATTAACTTGATGGAAGATTTTCTTTTAACCTTTAATCATAGATCAATGAAATAGATACTTCTGAAGAGTTATATACTTAAAACAAAATAATATATATGATAAATATAAAAAGCAGGTTAAATTTCAATTTACCATCAACTTAAGTCGGAAATATCAGTAAAGTTCACATGAATGATGTAGAATGTTATATTACTGAATAAATTGTTAGGAAGTTAAACAAGATTGTTATACATATTTGTAAGTAGAAACAAGCAGCCACGTGTAAGGACTGTTTGTGTAGATTCTAACAATAAAATAACAATGTTTTGTTACTGAACTTCAATATAGTGGTTTCAGCCCACTCGTTTGTGTAACCTAGCGGAGTATTGACCAATGAAAAACTAGGTAACGTACTTTGAAAGTTATAAAACAAAAAAGAAATTCGTAAACATAAAGATTAATCTCAGACTTAAACTTGGAAGTCGTAAAAAGTAATTATTAGAAACTGGCTACGATGGAAAACAACTGGACGACAATACTTTTCTTTACGGCGCAAAATAACCGTTAAACGTTATCAAGATCTGTGAGATTTTTCACGAGATTCCCGGCGAGGAAAGTGAGTGAGAGGCTCCGCGAGCGGTCACACGACGCAACCGAATACTTCCCAGCTCAATGACACCGGAGCCCTGCATTCGACAACTATGCTCTCAGATACTTAAGCACTTCTTAGTACTTTGTGAAATAACTCGCATTGAGGACAATTTTATATAAAAGCACTTTGGTAGTCAGTTGGCGGTAAGAGGTCTTGCAATTTTAGTTTCTTATTTTCTTTAAAAGATGACGCTAGCAGTTAAGCAGCAGTTAATTATTTATTAAAAGATGACGCTAAGTTTCGAAGTTAATAAAAACCCTAAAAACAATGATTTTGATTGTGAGTCGGGCGATGTTACTTGTTAATTTTGATAAACTTTGAAAGTATAGCTGCAGATCCTAATAGTCTATGAAAAAAAAGAAAAAAATTTCTTTCCAACTTCTTTGGGCTAAAATTTGAACCAAAATAGAAAGCCATTTGTTCAAATTAAGTTCAACACATATTGTCTACACTGTTGCGTGAATATAAACAATCACACAACGGAAAACGCAAACAAACACATCCCAAGTCGAAAATAACTTTCAGATAATTTGTACGACGAACAGTATCCTGATTCCAGTTCGCAGCGGTTTTTTTAGACTTACGGAATAGAAGCGAGCTCGAAGAAGAAAAAGTGATATTCTGTCTGATTGCTTATAACTTTAAGGCCGGTATAAATAGTCAGTACTCAAGATGCATCTCGGTCTCACGACACGGTTCAGGCTCTGTGATTGGTTCGCTGTCAAAATGTGGACTAATCATAGAGCCGAATCGCGTCTTGAGACCGAGATGCATCTTGAGTACTGACTATTTATACCGGCCTAAGTGCCGTTACTAAGCAATCGATAATGTTGAAAGTAACGAACACGTAAGTCATGGAGATATAAGACAATAAAACCATTGAGTCGTAAAAAACGTTGACACAGCTATCGATATAAGCTGCATCAACATTAGACACACCTCTTGCTATAAACGTTTTGAAACCTACACGGAACATTACGTTGAATGATGACATAAACACGGTTTAAAAAACAAGCAAAGTGCAGATTTTAGAGTATCTAATGAACATTATACCAATCGACTCGGCCGAGCCTCACAAACCGGCTCGAGTGTATAGTACACAGTAGATATGTATTATGTATGTCCTCGACAAATTCCGCTTAAGAGGTAATTAAACAACCTTTTGACAGGCTCTACTTAGACGTTGAGTGCACTCAGCGATTGCACATAAAAGGGTAGCGAACACCCACCTTTCGGTCGCGGTCGGCCACTGACCAGCTATATTGGTGCGGCGCCGGCGCTACGATAACGTGACGATAAACTTAATGGATACTGTCGTTATCACCACACTCAGCCGATACCCACTAGAAGGGACCCGACTCGATCGCGGCCGAAACGAAACGCACCCTAAACCGATCGCGCAAGATCCACTATCCCTCGCCCCACCTTTTATTGGCCGTCGCGTTTGTGACTGTGTAAATGGAATGAATGGATTCGAGGAAGCACGTGAGAAACACCGTAATGGATCCGATCGGAATGTCAATGTCAAAGATCGAACCCATTCAGCGAGCCCCAGTTATCAGAGTAATAAAAGGATTTTTAATGACTTCAGTCCTCAGTCCGGACCGGAGACATTAACAAATTGAATTAAACCTAATAAAACGACGATAAAAAAGTATGATGATAAAGTAGAAGTCGAAACATCTAGACGTCTCGTAATAGATCAGGGTTTATGTAATAAGTTCACTCATAAGCTTCTTACGTCCCTCGTACAAAGTAATAAACCTTTTACTAATTACCATAATTGGAATAGAGCCGGCGTCGAAGTCTGCCGTCTGACCCGCACATAATTCTATTAAATGTATAATTAAGTAGTCAAAGACTTAATGGGACTAGTGACGGTTTTAAAACATTACTCGATCACGATATCCTAATTAAAATAGCAATAAATCGTGCCGTCAAATCGTCTGGAGGGGTGCGAATTTGTCTACTCGGGAAACCCTATGATGAAAGGGAAACCCGGAAAAATAAAGAGGAAAATTTCCCTCCTGCGGGAACATCGATTGCCAACGGAAATTCCTGTGACGAATGGGAGAACATTTCATTGTTCGATAACGAATATAAATTAAGTTAAATACCACACGCAAAAGTAATTTGCTGGCAAGTTTTCGTGATATTTTAATTTAAAATAAAATTTATTAGTCTACAGTGTTTTAAATCACTTAACTTCAGGGATAGATGTAAAAATAAAAACAAAGAACATTGGTATGTCCGGTTATATCCCAAGAACCGAGATTCCGAATTAGTTTCGATTTAGTTTAAAATGCTCTTAAAAACTCAGATAGTGCCCGCGTTAATGATTGAGATCTAACAGATTCTCAAAAGTCAATACAATGAAACTACTATTTTCAAAATGTTAAATACAATACTTATGAAATATGAATTTATTATGTTCGATATACCTAATTCTTAAAAATAACAAAAAGTCAACACAATGATGATTCAAAACTCATGATTTGATTTGATCGATTTTAAGGGTTAGAAAATGTCTAATCTTATATTTACATTGCATGCATTCAAAATTCATAAATAACTAGCAAGTTGCTTATTACAAAATATTTCAATATCTACAATATAAAAACACTAAATAAAGAAAGTTATAAAAAAGTGCTTACAAAAGAAAGGGACAGCTAATGTTTACTTATGCATCCTCATTCTGAGGCCTAAAACTTTGCTCAGCGATATTCATCAAAGGCACGTCCAGGTACACACATCGATGAACATTAATAATGTAGTTTAAAGATGGCCGCCCCGTCGGAATGCGCTCAACTTGAGGGACCAGCTCGGTAGAGCTGCGCAAGACACGATAACGGTCCACGATGAATTCAATATATATTTCTTTTATTAGAGAATCAAATTCGTCAATTATGGAGGAATATTTTAGAATTTTGTGTCTTTCGTTATCATCATTAGTTTCTTTGGAAAGTATATTTGCTTTATCACTGATAGTTGCAACATCTTATCGTGCTATGTTATTGAAAGTTTCTTCAACAATATTTATGTTAGTATTCCTGATAATAAAACGTATTTTCCTCCTCTCAAGAGATCGAATAGAATAACGTCGATGGTGTGCGAGGTGCACATTCTTTTGCATATATTTTATCGTGTTGGCTCGTTTAAATGCATATCACTAGATACAGCAACCAGCTCCGCTATTTAATTACACGATAACGTAATAAATAGTGTGGTTATGATTTCAGTATGCATAAAAGATAAGAGTAATGTTGCAAAATATACGATTTTGTTGATATTAAATTATAGATTTTAAATCTGATCAAAATGTTACCACTTACCTATGCATAAATTTATAGCACTGTGACATTTCCGTTTTTCACTCACAGTAACATAGTATTAAATAATATTGTACTAAAAATATATGTTCTATATACAACACCTCATAATATTCACCTGAACATGTAAACTTCTTAACTGTAGAAAATTCTTTGATAGTCATTTCAAAAATGTCGATATTTCCACTCATCACTATCCTGTACCCGTCCCTAGCTATCCCTAATTTCCAGAAAGCACGGGCGCCGGCTCGCTGCGGTCGGATTCCGAGATACTGGCCGCTTTTTGATGCCATCTACGTTAGCTTGTACGCTGTCAATGGCAGCTTTGAAACGAACATTCTCCTCCGAGTATTAGATCCTGTCATATTTTGCGTTTGTTTTACATTAGTATTCGTAGGTTATCTTTTGCTTATTCAATAAGTAGGAGTCAAAACTCACCTTTAGGTTTGAGGTCATCCATTGCGAACCGACAGTATGGTGGCGGAGGCGTTTCTGTAAAAAAAATACGTCAATTAATATTCTGTAAACACAATAGATGTAAGTTATAACTCAGGTTTTATTTTAATGTTTGTATTGTAAGTATTTACTCCAGATGTGAGGTAACAATGCTATTATATCCTATACAAATCGTAACAGGTAACAATTTGTCATTCACGTATCGATTTTTATTCCTCTCTATTAAAAATCAGCACGCGCCATTGGCTGTTTAGAAATTCGGGCGCCATTAGTATTTTTGAATACCGAACACATCGCAAAATTGTCATTTACGATTCGGCGCCGGCGGCGGCGGACGTGTGAAGTGTTAATATTATTCGATCAACAATAATCGAATACAAATAAACCGCGCACAATGAGAGTTTACATATACGAGTCGAGCTCTTCTGAGAACTTTTTAACGACGCGTGTGCATAAAATGTCTAAACAACACAGAGTATGCACCTGCATATTGAATCGCCCTCATCAGACATTACAATAAGAATGTTCCTGGTACAAATACTTAGACTTGGAAAGAGTTTCCAGTTTTTAATAAAAATGTTTTGAATTTTATAGTACAGGTTTCCTAGAACATTTTTTTGACTTGATTACTATCAAGCAAATTTTTCGTGAGTAGCTTCATTTTGATAAGACGAACAACAATTTCCTCTGCGAAAATTCTCAAAAATTCTCACAATCAGTGGTCAGTGGTCACATAAAAATAATGACTATGTTAATAATCTTTTAAAAACAATTCTGATTCAATAAATGATTCAGGTGATTTCAAAATATCAATAATGAGGCGAAGACAAAAATTGCAAAAGAAATAAATTTGAAAAGGAACGAAATTTTAGCAAACCTGAAAGGAAAACCACTCTACCAGTGTAGAGAGTAGAGACATTCGAATTATAAAAAGGAAAGTAAAGTGAGAGAATGCTGTCCAAAACAAAAGCCACAATACCGTATCGTCTCAAATTGCCCATTAAAAGAAATTTAAGCGTCGCCTGAAATATTCCAATGAGTCACAATAAGATTCCTTTGCTCAAGTGCCACTGAAAAACGAGAAAGCAAAAGTAAATGACCCTAAACGCCTAGCGTACCATCAACAAGATATAAATAATATCATAATATCACTGTACATCTACCTATATTTAAACAAGAGGAACGTCAAGCGAACGTGAACTTTATCAACTAAAATTTACAGCTCAAAATTAATTACTCATCGATCTACAGTACTAGAAGCTCCGCTACATCAGAACGACGTTGTACCGTGTACGCATGGCGTAGCTGAAATTTCTTTTCAAGATGTTATATCATATAAGTCCTTGTTGCTAGATGTAAAAAAGACTCTGTCCCGTCAATCATCAAGCATCTAATTAGAAACCATTAACAAACTTTAGGTCGCGTATGAAGTAGTGTTTTGCACGCTAAAATGTATTATATAACTGTAGTGTCAGAGTTCAAATTTCAATAGGTTGAAGTACTATATCGTATTTCAATTATTGAATGTTTTCTTTGATACGTATTAGACTTTATTTCGAACTTGGAAAGGTTCAAAATAGAGGTACAGCTGATGGAATGCAATCCAGTGATACAAACAGGCACAATATAAACAAGAATGGAGTAGTAATAATTCTATTGATACTTGCTTTAATAATACAAAGTAGGAATTGATTCTCAGATTCAAAAACGTTAAACGTTGTCAAGTTAAAGAAGTTTTTATTACTTACCTGTGATTCAGAATTAAATCTTAGATAAGTCGGTTGAAAGTGGTCTTTAGCAAAATATATAATATGATAAAAATTGATCAATAACGACTTTGATGTAATGCATAACAATGCATTTCAAAATAATCAATATAAAGTTTTGAGTTAACGCCTCACTTTATTAGGACAGGGAGCAAAATTATCAGGATTTTTTTTTTCTTTAAATATCGCTAAAGGGTTACTGGTCTAATTGTTTTTTAGCCCTTGAAAATTATTTAACTCGACGCTACCTTTCTATTTTTTGATTGTATGTGCTTCTGTCCTTCGGACGCCACGCAACCGAACCGGTCGGTGGCGACTTTATTAATTGCTATATCGACGGGAACTATTATAAATATATTACGACATTAGAAAACCAATTATGAGATCAAAACATAAACTAAAACTTAATGGTGGATCATATTTAAGCATTCAATATGAATTAGACCGGAAGAGCAAGTAGGTTGAACATAGTGTGTATATATTAACCGTTACAAAGTAGATACAAATATAAAATGAAGGAAATATGAAAAAAGCAAGCTAACAGAGAACAACCAAATACAAAATTCTGTATTGAGAGAACGTTAGGAACAGGAACTTTTCAAAGAAGAGGACATCGGAATATTCTTAAAAATTAAGCTAATAAGCTAAATGCTAATCCTAAATGTTAGTAAAGTCCCTTTTCCTACATGTAGGAAGAATAAATTCGTTTCAAGGACAACAGTTGGGGCAAATTAACGCTCCTCGCAGCTCCACATTATTTATGGGACGGAATACCCGAGAGCAAAACTAGATAGAGTAAAATTAGGATGAATCATTTCTAAATCCAGACTCAAGCATACACAGTACCGTTTTAGCGAATGTATCCAATCACAGAAGTATGTAAAGAATGGAAGCTAATTAAAATCAGATGAATATGTGAATTTTGTTTAACCTCAATAAAATAATAGCAATTTGTAATTAACAAACTAAGTAAATTTAAAATCTTCGCATGCTTAGTGGTCAGCGATGAATTTTAAAACGAGGATAACTGTTGTTAATCCAAACTTTGATGAATTTAACAAGGAGTCTTATTTGAAAGATGATGATGATAGAGATTAATCAGAATCTCAATGGACAATAGTAATCGGCGTTCCAGAGGCAACAAATAGTGTCGGAATTGAAGAAAAAAACGCTATACGCATCGCACGGAGCGTTGTGCACACGCGTACCCCGAAATAGCTTGCCCGAATTATACCATGGCGCCGGCGTCGGCGCCCGTCGGCCGCCGTTGCCCACGCGCAAACGAACATTTCCTCCATGTTTTCGATCAATTTTCAATAAATTTCCCATAACCTCACTAGTCACTACGTATATTTGCGAAAACACGATGATAAATGTTGTTAGCTGTCGGGAGTTAAGAATAGTTGCCGAATGATTACACTATTTTTGCCATAACTTAACAATACTCAATACTGTATTCACTATTTCTTGAAATTATACTTTTGGAAGGGAAATTTCGTACACAGACATTAAACACAGAACTAAACTTTAATCTTCTCATTATAACATTTCGAAATACACGTTTCTCATTTTGTAATTACTTTAAATTAATTCCTATTAATTCAGCGCCACTACGGATATTTCCATTTGTTATATTGCCGACAGCAATATAATTAATTAATACAAGTAAATACAGTAGAATCTAGAATAGTAAACAAGCTATTAACAAAAGGACACATACCAGGAATGTTGTTGAAGCATACGTCACAGACTGGTGAGGGGGAGTGGCGTTTAGAATGCTAAGTCGATACTGTCTTGTGTTAACATTTAGTCCATCATAATGTAGGCGGAGATTAAGACCTAGGTGGACACACCTCATTCGCTGGTGAGCCACATTAATTCATCAGACGGGGACATGTATATTCAATTGCCATACATAGATGGAACCTTCCGCCTTATGACGACGACGGGTCACTCGCATACCCAGATCATACTTTGAAGCCACCATCACATACCACACATATTAACCAAGCAGTTTTTAATACGATTAAAGCTATGGTCCTAGATTTTAATAGCAATTAATGACGTTAAAAACTAACTTATAACTATATTCATGACGAGCTTTTGCCAGCGGCTTCGCTCGCGTTAAGAAGTATTATTATATACTAACTTTCATCCCCTATTTTAACCCCCTGGAGGTAGAATTGATCAAAATCCTTTCTTAGCGAATGCCTACGTCATAATATCATCTACCTGCATGCCAAATTTCAGCCCGATCGGTCCAGTGGTTTGGGCTGTGCGTTGATAGATCAATATGTCAGTCAGTCACCTTTGAGTTTTATATGTATAGATAACTTGAAGCTCTACGGTCCTATGCAAATTTATCTACATCACATTTTGCTGCTTAATTATAATACGAATTCAACCTAAAATACAAATGGGTTCTAAGAATTGAATTCATAAATACATCGAGTACAACATAATTATTAATTATGATAATTGCATAGAACAATAATATGATGATATCAAAGATGGAATGGACACGTAGCTAGAAAACGGAAGGGAATGACGTTCCTAGCATACGAAACACATCAGCGTTGATTGAGAAATAGTTGGTGGACGATGCTGTGACGTCACTTGGCATAGGAACGAGAATATTTTTTTCTCATGAGCTGCCACGTCGTGTTATGAGTGAAAATTCCAATCTAATAATTCAAATCCCCCGCATGTTGTCACTAAAATATTTAGGTGTAATAACTAATAAAACATCGTAATGTCTTTGTATTTGTATTCTATGATACTAATAAACTGAAATTATGTATACAGGTCTTTATCATTTTTACTATTTTCAGAATAGTTTGTTTTTATACTTTTATGTTCACTTCATATTTTCGTTCAATTAAATAAATAATTACAACTCTTAAAGAAAGTATTCGAGCTTGTATTGAAAAATATTTTAAGCCGAATAAACATTTTCAGATTTCGATGAACGTTCGAGACTTTTAAATCTCGCTTAGTTGGGTTCGTAAGCAACATTCCACGCATTGCTTTCAAGAACGGAACCGCTAATGACTGTCCTAAAGCAGCTTTGAACGACCTTTACTGGGCTGGGCAAATATTTGTGAGTTTATGAATACTTGTTTATGGCTTGTGCATAAGTAATAACTTACACGTCGACTAGTATCGATTCCTCTTCAATGCATTTAGGATTCTGGTAGTTTTTTAGTAAAATTGTATACTTTTGTATTTCAATCTGCTATTGATGGTCTAGAGTTTAAACTTTTGAATAAATACAAGTTCATCCTGCGTCATTTGTATAATTCCTCACACATTCTTCCTTATATGTTATTAAAATTTTAAAAAAGTGTGGTATATTTGCGACTCATTTAGCTGTAAAACCCGTGTCCGAAGCTGGTCGAAAACATACAATCTCTCAATAACTGTCCAGACATTTATCGTATCTCCATCTATTTAATTATTTATGGTCCAAAATCTTGAATCAAACTTGTTTTTGTTTGCTTCGAGAATCGTGTAAAATCATAATTCATTGTATCTAAATATAATTATTACTAATGGTTTGTAACAAGATGCGAGTAGGTCTTCTTTGTCAATTCGTTATATTATATTATGTAGGGTTCAATTTGAACTATTAGCATATTGCAACCGATATCAAAAGCTTTTTGTCTTTAATTGAATCGTGAGTTGAGTCTTAACAGTTTTTTAGATTCTTCATCGCAAAAATTTCCAAAAGCAGGTTTTGTGCGAAACCAAGCTTAAAAATTGCATCATTACCATTGTAACATCATCAGTAACAAGTTAAAAAAGTGAGATGAGAGTCATTTGTCAAATTGAAATTCCATATTTACTGGGGACATTGCCCTGGATCGATATCACATTGCACCCGATTTCTTAAGTGATTACTGACTTCATTCACTCTTATTGTTATTAATATTTCATTACTGTGCAATGAATGCCTATTCACCTCGTTTTTTATTGATTAGAAGTTAGAACTATCGCCACTAAAAACCTTTAAATAAGAGGAAGATCCGAACATCTAACTTTCTTCTGACCAGATATAGAGGGAAGTTACACGTTGTTAAAAGTAAAATAAAATATAATTTTTAAAGCAGCGGGTTACATTTTCCTTAAAACTTTTTGCATAACCTAACCTAACCCATTTGTAGCAGTTGAGATAAGCACAATTCCGAGTACATAATATTAAATGCTCCATAAATCAGTGTCAGTAACTTTTATCAGTTTCATTTGAATGAACCATGAGTACTTAATTCTTTGCTTCCTCAAATAATCCGTAAGACACAGAAAATCCCCATGTCATGTAAAAATCTCTTGGCTTTAGATAGTGTCAGGATTATGGCCATCGTATATCATAGCTTTGGTTTAAGGTTTCAGAAAATTGTATTTCGCTATAAAGATTAACTCTTCACGATAAATTACAATGAAAAGATTAATGTTAATAACGTACATTTTTCCATCGAAATGAAACATTGAACCTTATTGGTTGGTGATTTCAATATATGTAGTTAAAAATAAAGTGAAGACCAAAACTAAGACACATCCAGTTACTTATGTAGCACACAATTTTTATTATCCCCACAAAGGTAGCCAAAACGAAATAATCGAGGTAGTAAATTGTAATCAAAAGTACAGAATAGATAATAGTTGTCAAAAGTAAGAATCTGAAGAGGCGATAAACTTTGTAAAAGTAACTTTATTATAAACGAAGAGCGGAGTATCAGAGGTCTGTTAGAGGCCTACAAATGGAGTTCAAGACGTCAGCCGGGCCGGTAGAGAGTAATAAAGATAATTTTACCAGTTTCGCGGAGCCGGTCCGAACACAGGTGCCGACTCAATGGGCCGCCGCGGCAACCAACAGAATCTAGTAAACACACGACCATGTGAGATCATCGATAATTCTAATATCTCAAGAGCATTAGGTAATGTCATGGTAACGTCTGTTGTCTACAGGCCTTTATGTCATTATTTTAAAGTTTTTGCTCCGTTTATTATAACTAGAGATCGCCCAATGGTCGAAATTCGACCTTAGTTTCAATGACTATAATATAATTATACTACCTATATTTTGAAAAATATATTGATATTTTTCAACTCTCGTCTCTGGGACTCAGCTGATCTCAGACTGGCCGTGTAAGCATTTTCCAATAGTATCTAAGACTGGGTTGCACCAACTAACTTTAACTTTAACCTTAACTATAATCGGAAAAATTGACAGATGTCGTATGAGAATATGGGGTGTTTGGACGCCATATTTAACTTTAACTTTACCCACGCCTCTGGTGCAACCCAGTCTAAGATTCAATAAAAAAAAACTATAATCCATTTTCAATTTGTCACCTTGTTGTCAACAGACTTCAACCATAGATAAAGTAGTACCTCAATGACTTCATCCATAAATAAAAGAGTATAATTCGTATGTATAGGCTTTTCACTCAAAAATCTGTCATTTTCCTAGTGTGTGTGTTGTAGTGTGTGTATTGTTTTATTTGTTAAAAAAATGTATGATAAAAGCATAATTTCAAAATAATATTAGCTCGATGCACTCCTTCACCATATAAACTATAACTGTGCAAAATTTAATTCACCTACGTTTTCCCATTTTTCGTCAAAAGGGATACAAAGTTTTTGGCTCACGTATTAATATATAGATTTTTAACATCAGTAATGTACTGTTTGGCCCGTGTAATATCAATTTGAACTTTTATATTCATTGAAAACTCTTTTTTACGTATACAGTACAGTACCAACCCAATACAGTTATTGTTATTTAAATTTCTTCGTTCCATTAAATATTAAAACATTTTTATTCCTATTTTAAACGAATTTGTTAATGGCTTGTGCATAAGTAAGAACTTACGCGTCGACTAGTATCGATTCCTCTTCAATTCCTTTAGGATTCTGGTAGTTCTTTTGTAAAATTGTATACTATTGTATTTCAATCTGCTATTGATGGTCTAGAGTCTAGACTCTTGAATAAATTATACAAGTTCATCCTGCATCATTTGTATTCCTCACACCTTCTTCCTTATAAGTATGTTATTAAATTTGAAAAAAAAATTGGTATATTTGCGACTCATTTAGCTGCAAAACCCGTGTCCACATCATTTTTGTCCAACAACATTTTTATTCCTATTTTAAACGAATTTTCGAATTTTATATGCTAATTAGGATCCAACAACAGTCTTCCATGCAAGTGGCATTTGAAAAGATCGATTGTACACGATACGCCCGACGGACGTTACATTCACAAATTTAACAAAGCAACCCAAAAACATGACCAGAATACAATAAAACGTAAAAAACCGATCACGAAAATCGAGTTGAGCTTACGCAGCGGCGTACCTGCGCCAGCGCACACGCCCCCTCCCCGCGCCGCCGCCCCGCACGGCGCGACATGGCGCCGGCGCCGACAAGCAATTATGGCTAAATAAATATCGGCCAAGCCGCCTCCTACAACGCAGCGCTAACGGCAGATGGATTCTGCTATATCTAGACGACATCGTTAAATTGTAGCGTAAAATTGCAGCGAAATCACCCGCCCTCACTTTTAGTGGGCGCCGATAATATGTGCGAGTGTGTCGCCACTCGCCCCGCGTGTCAGCAATAATTGGCGGGTATACGGCCAAATGTGAAGGGGTAAAATATACGGATTACCGAGATGCGTGCGTTTCGAGTGATCTTTTTATTCTACGTCTGCGTCACGTCGACGCCTATACCCGATAAGATAAGGATCCCCCTCCCCCGCTGTTCGAGGAGCGTGGAGTCGGTAAAAACATCCACAAACAGATACCGGCGCGGCGGCGGGCGGTATGACTGGCGCCGATCGACAAACACTTCCCGGCCGCGAGGACCGACGTTGATGCACGACTTTGTCTAACGTTCACTTTCCACGCCGACCAAACTCCGACGAAATACAGCGGCTAGGTCCATGTTCGATTACACTAAAACAGACGAAGATGCGGCCCCTCGACTTCTAAAAACAGGTTTAATCGTTTTATTGAACGAGTCTCAGAATCGAATCGACTACTATAAATTTTTATTAAAAACATATTTTATTTGGCGACCAGAAAAACTCAGGCCCTGCACGAATCGGCGGAAGACGAAACTGAGTAGCTTTACTTATACGTGGGAGAGCCATGCTTCGGCACGAATGGGCCGGCTCGACCGGATAAATACCACGTTCTCACAGAAAACCGGCGTGAAACAGCGCTTGCGCTGTGTTTCGCCGAGTGAGTGAGTTTACCGGAGGCCCAATCCCCTAACCCCTACCCTATTCCCTTCCCTACCCTCAACTATTCCCTTCCCTTCCCTTCCCTACCCTCCTCTATTACCCTATTCCCTCTTAAAAGGCCGGCAACGCACTTGCAGCTCTTCTGATGCTGCGAGTGTCCATGGGCGACGGAAGTTGCTTTCCATCAGGTGACCCGTTTGCTCGTTTGGACCCTTATTTCATTAAAAAAAAACTTATTGTTTTCGATATTGAAGTAGCCTCGAACACAAAAGGTCGTAATCGTTCAATTAAACGAGCGAAGAATAATATTCGACGCTCAAACGAGACCTCAAATGACTAAATCAATGATTGAGTACAATTATTATGAATTAAAAAATTCCAAGAACGTCATTGTAACAGGCGCCCAGTGGGAAGTAGACGACGCGAAAGTTGACAAAAAACAGTGGCGACAAGTAATCGTCGAGACGGGCCGCAAAAAACCGCACAGGTGAGGTCCGTACCGAAATTATGGATATCTTTAGGCCATGACGCTATGTAAATAACATGCCTTATGAAGAAAATTTATATTCACATCAAAATGCTGCATTTTTTTATGAATTGAAATACGAATTATAAGATTCTTTTGATTCTTACGGGCCGATTTTAACATAACGTTTTGTAATTACGGACAGTTTTGGTATTCGATAAAAACTGAATGTAAAAAAGTGCCTGGTTCAGTTTTGGACACAACCATAAATTAATATGTGGCAATGCTCAACAAATAAAGGAAAACTTTAAGTCTATTAATTCGTCTATGAGTCTATTGATCAATGAGAATTATTCCCATATTAGTATGACAAGAGTTGTCTCTACAAAAATTTGTAATTTTAACTTATAAGATTTAACAGCTGTTGTTCCTCTTTTTTTGAGACCTTTCTTTGCTGAATACAAAAATTAAGTATCACTTTTATGGGAAAATTGACATACTTAGATCAGCATTTCTTCATTTCTCTTTCGAAGAGTAATATTGTGTTATCTGAGACATTTAACATTTCTTCTTCTAACACTTTGTCAGAAATATTTCATTAACTCCCCTGTAAAAATCTTAATTTTCTTAGAAACGCTCTTTTAAATCGATATATTTAGATCTTTTGCTACAGCGCACTTCTTGAATCTGTATTAGCTATTTAGAAAATCAAGGGAACTATCATTGAACCGTTGAAACATGAGCTATCGAATACGATATCATTAGCAATGTCATGTAGAGGCTATTTCATATTTACAAGTCGCCGATTATCAATTTTTGTCATTTTAATCGCCTAATTACTTTGAAACAACATGCGGTGACTCCTACGCGTGGACTCAATTTAGTATTCAATATTTTCATAGCTTTCTTCTTAATTAATATGCTAACTGACATTGTCAACACACCTACGTACGGCTTCTTAAGTCTTAACTACCTCGACGAAGTACGGAGGTGTGGGAGGTTGTAGGCGATAACCTGCGCATGAGTTGATGGTATTACAAATTAGGAGAGTCGAGTAAAAAATTTTAGCTCCAATGTGAGTGAGTATGTTGTATGTTCGAAATAATTTAATGAATTTATTATGGTAGTAGCTAGTACCGCTGGGAACGTATCTAGGAGAGTGACTCATACGAGCGTAACATTAGGAATGTCTAAAAACAAACAAGTATTTTATGTGCTGTCTTCGGTTTGAACATTGAAAACATTTAAATAGAGGTGCAAAAGGTTACTGCGGTTGAAGTCATAACAATATTAGCTTTTATTTTTAGTAAAAGTACTTTTATCGATGTACTCGATAAAGCAATGCGTCTGGATGTCAATAGTGACAATAATGTTTAAACGATTTCAATTCAGGAAGGCTCCGAGAAACAAAGGTCATCGAGTGAGGAAACAAAACATAAAGTTTAAATATGTACAAAGGCTGACGGCAGCAACGCCATTGCCTCGCGAATTAAAAAGTTAACGGACTGCGCGCGCCGGACGGCGCGGCATGGCGGCGCCAGCGTCGTGACCTTGTCTAGTTATCGCGAACGAGTGACCCTCGCAACGGCAGATTAGGTGCTTGCTTACATACTTTACCTACGCCGACGCAACGCCGGCGCCGAGTAAAAGTGATAAATTTAACGCTCGAAGTTACGCATCTAAGCAAACATACGGCGACCCACACTGCCAGGTAATTTCGTGCGACTGGAGTGAGTGGAGCCCGACCCGAACTAATCAGAGGACGTGGAATCATTAGCGTTTTTCATATTTTGTTTTTTAACGTTTTATTTAAATGAACACTCGGCCGAACCGAGATCGTTGATGTCAGAATCTATAAATAGAACGGCGAATGTTTACAATCCGCCGAGGGATAGAAAATGTAAGTTAGTGTCAATACAAGCGAAACTCGCTCGTTTCGGCCGCTTACGTGAAACATGAGATATTGTAATCGACGTAACAACAGATACAGAAGCAAACAGTGGCGATAAACACTGATACACGATAACAAATTGCAGCGATACTAGTGCGCCGGCGGTCGGCCCGACCACTTGTAACGCATCGGGAACTAGTCGCGGGCTGCACGCACTCCGTGTACTTGCAAATTAGAGAAATCTTAATTACGGACGTCGAGATAAAGCATACATATGTGTCAGGTCGCGATAAGAGTTCAATACACGAGCGCGAAGTTAGATAGATCCGCGCCGCTCGTCCCTACTTTCTAGTGATTTTCTTATTGGAAACTCTCGGATCCATTATTCACAGCACTCGTCCGACGTCGTCCATTCACACACGAATTCTTAGGCACTATACATTCCACTAGAAATCTTCCCAACTACAAGCACAGGTGACGTACCGGGTTCGCACAGACGTCCGTAGTGGTAGGGGTTGCAACACTGCCGTTCGGTGCAATGGGGGAGGCGGCGAAGGTCGGCCAGATCCTTCAAGTCGGGGAAACGGAAGGTACGGGTGGCGGCGAGAAGCAGCGGGGACGACCCGGGCACGCAGGTCTGGCCGACGGCCCCCTCGTCCAGGGCTCGCACCAGCTTTCGGAGCTGGTCGTCGGCCATCGCCGGCGCGCCGCCCGCCGCCAGCCGCCGCCGCAGCGCGCGTCTCCGGAACATCACATGCCGCCGTCACCGGCGACGCTCAACGCGCACGCGCCCCGCACGCGCGCACCACACGTCATCACGAGCCGCATGCGGCCACTCGACTGCCGGTTGCCTCTTGCCGCGCGGCCGCCGATGACGCGTCGGTGTAAACAGCTTGTTGAATGTGTTTACCCCACCGACATTGATGTTTACAATACACCAAAACCGCTCTTCTAACTTCACCCGAACTTTTATACGATTCTTGTTTGTCAATTCTCTACATTTTATTTGCGAATTGCGAGTAATTCCTTTGAATCCTTACCACGTATTGTCTTTCTTTCTACATTCTTTCTTAATAAAGTTGTTTTGAATAATTTCTTTTATATTACTGACTTTATCTCCGAAATCGTTATTATTAGTTTGTTCATCTTCTTGTTATGTTCCTGCACATCTATCATATAGAATCTATCTATCTCTATTTTGCTAATTTTAATCTTCTGTATTTTTAATATTGACATTTGAATTATTTAATTTGAATTTAACATCAGTTTCTAGATTTATTCTACCAGTTTCTCTACCAGTTTCGTCCCATAATTTTCTATTTTCTCATATCTTGCTGTATTTTCATGTAATATTATATTTTTCAATCAATACATATTGATTTCTTATGCTAGCGTTTATATTATTAATTGTTTTATTGTTATCTACATACAGCAATATTGTACATATTAGGTATATTGATTTCAAAATCTTATATCTTTAAACGAGCAATTCTTGTATAAGTATATAGGGGGATTCGGGGGCGATAAATCGATCTAGCTAGGAATCATTTTTAGAAAATGTCATTTTATTCGTGTTTTACCGAATACCGAGCAAAGCTCGGTCAATTAGACTAGTAATTATTAATTAGGCATAGTAGAGATGGTAGAGTTTCTAATAAAAAGTCTGTTAAATTTATCTTATCTTTCTAAACATCTCAAGTTACCAATTATACCCGCACTCGCAAGTATAGATCATCAGTAAAAAAGAGCAAATTGTAAATAACGTCAATGAATAATGTAGAGTTAGTATGGTATAAATCTCCCCACAGCGTGGGGACGAGTCGGGTGCTGGCAACACTGCGACGGTGGGCGCGGGGTGGGTGCGGCACGCGGGGGGCGGGGCGGCGGTACGCTGGCGCCACCGGCGGCGTCAGGTGTGCGCGCGTGTGTGCGTGTGGCGCCACCGACACACGTTGCACGCCTGCACGCCGCCACTTACATGCATACCCGCAGACCGTCTCCCAGAGGCTAACCTCAAACACCTATTATTTGGCATCGTGTTCGTACAAAGTTTATCGATAAGATAAATTTTTATCGCGACTATTTTAGAACACAATAAAAATATAATAGCGAAACCTACGATAAGAATATCTGTTACGTTATCATCACGCTCGGTTACAATATTTAATGTATTCAATATTGGCTGAAGCGGGGAACCTTCTCTTTTTAAGCGTAATGCAGAACTCTACATTTTTAGGATGGTAAAAGCACTCATGCATGTAGACAATAAAATGTAATCGAGGTAGGTAAACAGTAAAAAATATTGTACTCTACATCGTGTAAGCATACATTACGAGATCCCTACATTTCAAACCTAAAAAATATTACAATTCAGGAGGTCAAACCAGATTTGTAGAGCTCTACCTCACGTAGGTAGAAAACCACGCGCTCTACGTCGGAATAATCTTTGTAGAATAAACCGTTTAGCGCATCTGGTGTTAATGATCTATGAGTTCGTCAGGCGGAATGCGAGGCGGCCGGCGCGGCGACACTGCATCAAGTTAATAAATAACGTCGCTCTCCCGCGATAGCCCGAATCCCGCGCTATCAATGATAGAAAAAAAAGTAGGATATATTACTGCAATGTTTTCACGCTAGCTACCAGCATAGACAGTAAACAAAAAGTTTCGTTCGACATTCGGCAATGTCCCTATCAATATTCTGATATGATGCAACATGTCGGATTATGGTCAAATTATTTGCTGTATGTTCTAGTAGCGCCCTCTGCTCCATTTTCAGGATATTGCCTATTGAGCAAGAAGAACTAAAAACATAATATTATTACAATACATGTATTATCTGTCAGATGTGAAGAAAATTAATTTCATAATAACGTCCCTCTCCCCTGGGCCGTGATAGCCCGAATCCCGCGCAATCAATGATAGACAAAAAAAAAAATAAGAACTAAAACATGTCTGACAGATGTAAAGAAAATAACAGAATCCTTGATTATATTCAATAATAGCCACGAAAATAAACGGTAAATAAAACCTCCTTTGAGCAAAAAACAAGACTGACAGCTGATGTAAAGAAAGGCGAAAGTTTGTTAGTGTGTATAATTGTTGCCTCTTAACGAAAAACAAATGAACGGGTTTTGATTACATTTTTCATGGTAGAAGTTGAGTCTCTGGACTAACGCATAGGCCACTTTTAATCCATTATGGGATACACATACAACTAGGTCTTTCCCTTAGCAGAGCCGTGCTGAACCCGTGGTTTGTACGAGTCATAATATTATTATGAGGGTTCAATAAAAAAACTTTACCAATTCTTCAATTGTAAGACTATAGTGTCGGTCCATTTTTTTTTTGCTTAAATAGCTTCTGATTAGTAAATAACTAAGCAAACTTTTTTCTCTACATTTTAAATACATGTCGTATGTGTTCATATTCTAGTTTAAATATTTGAACTAGAATATTCGTCGTTTACAAGGCTTCAGAATTTACGAACTCTACCATACATTTTTCCCTCGATGCTCTACCATCTATCAAATTACTCTTTGGTTGAAATTAAAAGGAACTAATTTTATTTGTCAGTTATTTAAGTCTTAATAGGTTTAATGATAAAAACGTTATACATAACTTCCGTTCATCTTAAGAAGTTGAAGGCCGTTACTTTCTAAATCTTAAATGGGAAGTCAACTTCCTTAAATATCCACGTCCTTACGAAGTTAAATCATTATGTTGAAGCCTGAGCCCATAAAAATGAATGAAAAACAAGTTCTAGTATTTCTAGTTATCGCTTAGCTATAGCATCTACCGGTGTTTTAGAGGCACTGATAATTAATATTGGAAAACAATTACACTAAATCAATGTATTAAAGCTATAAGTAATGAAGTAATATGTAAACTATTAAAATCAAATTTTATTTCGAACTCTATTTTTGTAGGTTTTTTCTCTATCCTCACTCCTAGCTCCTCAGGTACTAGCAATTTCAACGAAATCGGTGATCCGAGATAAAATTATCAATTTTTTGTAGTTGAAGATCGATGACGTCACTTAACTAACTTCCCGAAATTGAATGACAAAAAACTCATAATGGGATCTAAGTAGAGTCGAAATGGGTCCGAAGGGACTACAAAGCCGCTGCGGGCCTCCTTTGTGCTTTTTTTGTCCGGATGTTGTTTTTATAGGGATTTGTTTTAGGTTGACATGTAAGAACAAGAACAACGGGTTACGGAGCGGTTGTCGATGCAAAAACGACCGCATTCAATTCAGAGTACTCGATAAATAATATTTTCTTCAGTTTTAAATGCATCGCAATAAGAATTTTAAAGACTCTACATTTTTTAGCTGCACGTGTTTTAGTTTTCAAAGCATACACAGGGATGAGACTTTTTGTGTGTTTCTATGTTCTGGAACACCGTTTCAGAAACGGATGAACCGGTGAATTGCGATCTTACCAGTGGCGTAGCTACCGCCGTAAATGCCGCATCAATTATACGAGGCCCCCAGGCCACGAGGGGGCCCAACGTGAGCAAAATTATTCATAACTCACCATTTCTTAAAGTTAAAAAAGGCAACCTTAGTGCCCCCTAATATTTTATACGGGGCCACGGCAAGGCACGCTACGCTTCTGGATTTTCATTGTCTTAATTATCATCATAATCAACATCGTCCGATGCTAGGTTTACCTACTTGTTTACTTTTATTGTGCACTAAAAAATGTTCACTTTTTTGTTATTCTGTTTAGAATGATCAGTGATTGAAATATCCTAATAAAATTGTATTTTTTACGAATATAACCACAGTCACAATATAATATAACCACAGTCTTCTCTGCTTAGCCACATTACTAGTAAGTGGTAAATGGTAATGGCTATTAAATAATTTTAATATTAGTATATACCTTAATTATGGTCATTGAAACACTAATTAACAAGCAATGAATCATTGCCTGTCTTAGAGTGGGTTGCACCAGAGTCGTGGTTAAAGTTAAGGTTAAAGTTATGGTTATAGTATGGCTAAATTTAGCTTTAACTTTAACTTCAACCTTAACTTTGACCGGAGAAATTGACAGATGACAGCTGGTCTAACAAGGTTAATATAAATGAACGTGGGCGGGGGCGCTGCTGGTAAAGGAGAACTGTCAAAAATGGCGTTTTTGTATGATGACAGCGTTAGTTCCTTTTTTCGCCACGTGCATTTAAAACCTTGTCGAGCTCTATGGTTATGGTTAAATATGGCGCCTTGATGGCGTCCATTTTTAACTTTAACCAAAGATTTAACATTTTGCATTGAAATTAAAGTTACAGTTATACTTAAAGTTAGTTGGTGCAACCTAACCTTAGAGTTAATGTTTTACGAGTAGTTTAGTTACAAATTGCGATAGGGGCACCAAATTCATTCACGTACCGGCACGCTCTTTTTAATTCTTGATCCATGGTTTATATATTTCCTAGATGACATCCGCAACTCCGTTGCGCCAAAATTCGTGCGGGAACCGTACATTTTGCCGGGATAAAAAGTATCCTATGTCATCCATCCTATACCAAATCGGTTCAGTGGTTAATAATAATAATAGCTCCCACACTGGTTTCGGTGACGGTGGCCAGTTTCATTGAAACCAGGCCAGCTACGCAGGAGTAATTTTATAGTGCCCAAGTGTGTGCGCAGTACACAAGAGCACTCTCTATTCCTTTACTCTCATAACCCAGTGGGACGAACGATCGACTGGCGAGAGATCAGGCGCAGGACCGACTTTTTACATGCCCATCCGACGCATAGATGATCTTACTTGTCAGACAATCGGGTGATCAGCCTGCATTGTCCTAACCAAACTTGGAAATAACGTCATGTTCCCAACGCGGGAATCGAACCCACGACCTCCAAGTCAAGAGCCGCGCTCTATACCACTAGATCACGGAGGCGTCTTCAGTGGTTAGGGAATAGGGCGTGAAGAGGTAACAGGCAGGAAGACAAAAAGACACACTTTCTCATTTATAATAATAGTATAGATTCTATATCTATCTATCTTTTTCATTTTTCTGGCATATTGTTTATAGTTTTTCTTAATATCTTTAATAATAAAAAAACTATGTAGTTGATAATAATGATGATGACATAGTATTTTAGTATAATCAATGGACGCCACTGGGATGGCACAAGCTCTGGCACAAACAAGGTGACCACGCCTATTCTGGCCCCTGTCTCCAAAGACTTCTATTTAAACTGAGGCCTGTCTCCCTCCCATCTAACATAGTTTTTCGTCACCTATAGGCTGAAAGAGTCGGTAAAAATAGCTACACACAGTTAGTCGTGGGATGTGTCATTGTGGCACACAAACACAAATTCAGAGACTAAGTTGTTAACAACAAAACGGTCGGAAGTGTAGTAGGTCTAAGATTAAGGGCCTGTTTCACCACTTACTGATAAGTGCCTGATAGGCCATCCACAACTTATCTGACAGATACTCTATCTGTCAAGTGGAGTTGTGGATAGCCTCGATCGGGCACTCATCAGGAAGTGGTGAAACAGGCCTTAAATCGACATCTAAATTTAATTATTGAAAAATTGAAAAAATATAATTTCAATTTGCCGTTCTTGCTACATCGAAATAATAGTGTAATGTTGCGCGGTTTCCTTTCTATTCCATGGAATTCCCTACTCTCAGTCCCTGGAGGCTGCCTTAATCTACAAAAAACAACTCAAGCGTTACCTATGCCGGTTTTCTGTAAGACCTTTATAAATAATACTGAATTAGATAAATCTACATAACTGAAGCATGAATTTCTCGCTCTTTTGCTAAGAAAATAGTCGATTATGCTGACTCTATTTGTTATTGTGGGTGTAGCTCAAGTCAAGTTTTATAGTTCCAGCTAACCCCGCTAATAAATCAAATCAAGTGGAACGTATTTAAAATCAAATCGATGGTAGCAGGCTTTTACGATTATTTTAACGGTATATTTAGATATAACTCTAGTCTCTACATTTCTGTTATTCTACTCTACCAGAAATTACAGAGGTTGCGCCACCAGGCCCACCACGCAAAGTCACAAGTGGGTTTCCAACTTCTTCTTATTAAAATTGCAATAATGATTTAAGTAATTATCGTGATTTACTAATGATAAGTACATGAAAGGGCACAGTACAGAGTTCAAAGAAATAAATGCGTTTCAGATACCCACATTCTGCTTTAAAACTCCTAGCATACTATTCTATGGTAATAAATACTGTTAATATTAATAAAATTATGAGTAGGTAGTATAAGAATTAACGAATTCTGTCAAAAACAAACTTTGGAAACTTTAATTAGGTACATTATTATTTATTAAATATTAAGTAATAACTTTAATTAGGTACATTAAATTATTTAGTAAGCAATTGAAAGAAGGTTAAAATTAGTTCAAGTTAAAACTAATAGGAACCAACTGAAATTAAGGCTGTTTACACACACGCCGCCGCCGCGGCGGCGGTGCCCCTCCACTCGTCCTTGTGTTTCTATTTGCCCGTGGCCGCACTACACCGGAATAGCAGCGGCGAGGCGAGGCACTTTCAGTGTCATATGACTTTAGACTTCTCAAGCGATACTATGTGTTACTATAATGAAGATAAAGTTTAAAATCATAATATTATGACACTAAAATGCTCGCCTCGCCGCTGCCATTCCAGTGTGGAGCGGCCCTAAAACGCTGCCGCTGCGGCGCCGTGTGTAAACACAGGGCTGTCTGAAATTAAACGTTACATTGTAACATGTCTAAATGAGATAATTTCCTATTACTAAAATCAAACACATAAGGTCAATCACTTCTATTATTATTTGGCCAAGGCTCAAAAATATTTCCTACTCTGTGGCTTAAATGGCTGAAGAGTGAAGCTACGAGCTGCAACAGTTCCGAGTGCTACGTATAGATGGCGCTTTTACAGTTGCTCTACATTTCACCAATTTGAGAGAGATTACTTAAAAAATTAAAGTTTAGTAACAACTTATAATATAGGTAATCTATTATATGGTAATTCTATATTAGTTTTCCTGGACATGTAATTGCAAAGAATCTTATTTTGGCCAGAGCCACAAGAACTCTAATAGAACTCTACCAAACTAAGGTTGAGTTGCACCAACTAACTTTAACTATAACTTTAACTACAATGCAAAATGTCAAATCTTTGGTTAAAGTTAAGAATGGATGCCATCAAGACGCCATATTTAACCATAACCATAGAGCTCGACAAGGTCCACGTGGCGAAAAAAGGAACTAACGCTGTTATCATACAAAAACGCCATTTTTGACAGTTCTCCTTTACCAGCAGCGCCTCCGCCCACGTTCATTTATAACCTTGTTGGACCAGCTGTCATCTGTCAATTTCTCCGGTCAAAGTTAAGGTTAAAGTTGAAGCTAAATTTAGCCTTAACTATAACCATAACTTTAACCTTAACTTTAACCACGGCCACAGAATGTATATTAGTTGTACCAACCACGCCTCTGGTACAACCCACCCTAAACATATTATTTTCTTAAAATTAATATTAAAAACTCGTTTTTTACGCGGGAGTCTTACATTTTTCCGGCATAAAAAGTATCTATTGTCTTTTACCGAGACTCAAAATATCTTCATACCAAATTTCATGAAAATCGCTTCAGCGGTTTAACCGTCAAGAAGTAACACATAGACAGACAGATAGACAGAGGGATAGACAGACTAACAGACATAGTACTTTCGCATTTATGATATTAGTATGGATTTAATGTATTTTTTTTACTTTCGAGTTTTGACAAAGGAATATCTATTGTGAAGGAGTATACAGTATAAAAATATCTTAACATAATTATTGTAATATTTTAATATATAATATTTTAAATCTTAACATTATATTTTTAAACTATTCACAGATCTCCTCTCTAAGATGGTGTTAAACTAAAATTGTAACAACGTCTCTAAAATTCAATTAAATATTTATCAAGTAAAAATGTTAGAAAGAATTTTTAAAAATTAATAAAAATATATCATAATGTTAAGCTTTTTAATTGTAAAACAATTTTCACAATTTAAAAAAAATGTATTTTTATGCTTTTCTCATACAATTATTTCCTACGTGTATATGTAGGAAAAGCTTAAAAAATTAAAGTAAGATAAACAATAAAATTGTTTAACTTTATGGCTACATTTTATTACCTCTTCACATATTGTCTTGGAAAACACTGGTACACAAAATTTTGTATTATTTTACAAATTGTTAAAATTATATGTATTTTAAGGGTTTTTTATTTTTATTATTATGATAAATTTTGTATAAGTACCAATGTTTTCCAAGACAATGTTTGTAGAAGTAATAAAACAAGCAAGCATTTTATTGTTTATCTTTTCTCGATTTTCACACCCGCCTATTTATCGTCAAACTAATTAATTCAAATAATACAACTTACCTTTTTCACCTCCAGCGGCCCCACAACATAGCCGCAAACATGTCATGTAACTAAATATATCTAACATGGAAAAGTTTTATTGTCCGTCACATCGCGCGTGTTCGCGTTTCCACAATGGCGCGAAAATACCCCGCGGTCGCCTTTTATGCGGGGCCACGAAAACTCTGAATGAACGTAGACCTGCGCGGTGAGAACACAACACGAGAGATGTAGAGTCTTGTCTTGAAATGTAGAGTACACCAGATAGTTTTGTCGGCAGAATCGAGCAACCTCCAAACAACCATATTATACTAAAGTAGAAAACGGTCTCTACCTTTTAGTCAAGTAATGGGAATGGTATCATTTATAATTTAGTATTATAGGAACTAGGACTAATCTAGGTAGACAATGGTACCACTTTTGAATTTCGAAATTCAATTGAAAGATCTAAGTCTAATTTATTTCACAGTATTTCGAAAGCTCAAGTTTATAAATTAATATATTAACAAACCTGTAAAAAGGCAAAAAATTGCTAATAATATGCTGCATCTGAATGGTCCTTTACGCCTGGTAAAGGACCATTCAGAAACCTGACTAGAGGCAGACCCCAGCCAAATAATGTGAAGGTATTATTCACGTACCCAAGCCCTATGAAAGGTATATACTAAACTAGATGACGCCCGCAACTCCGTTGCGCCAAAACTCCTTTATCGCGCGGGAACCGTACATTTTTCCGGGATATAAACTATCTTATGTCCTTTCCCGGGACTCAAAGTATCTCCATGCCAAATTTCAGCAAAATCGGTCCAGCGGTTTGGGCGTGAAGAGGTAACAGACAGACAGACACACTTTCGCATTTATAATATTAGTATGGATAGGCTTATATCGCAGTATGTAATAGAGTACCTAATATAATAAAGATCTTAAGATGTAACAGTAGTACAACAAATAATATAATTACTCGGATGGTAAACTGCTCTCCGGTCTATGCCAAATCAAGCAATTTTATTAAACCTCAGCCAAGGGATATTCTATTAAAGTTGGCGTCTCGTGTACGTGCCAGGACGTGCCAACTGCCAAGTACACGTTAACTGTCAGTACGATCTGCCAGATAAATGTACGACGCTACTGGCGACTTCGTCTAATACTTCTGATGCTTTGTAATTAGGGTGTAACTGTCGCACTCAAAGACGAATTAAATGAAGATTTTGAATTAAGCCCCATACGTCATTATCTGTCAAACTCTTCATTAAATTGAAGTTTAACTTCATTCATTTAATTTAATGAAGAGAGAGAGAGTACGGCTGTAAATATGGTGAAGTTTTTATATTTCACATATCTATCATGTAGTAGGTATCTAAAATTAGTCTGTCTGTCTGGCTGTCCTCTTATTTTATATGGAGATTGGAGATACTTCTAGTATCACGAAAGGATAAAAAAATACGGTTCCGGGGAGATAAACGAACGAATTCATGTAATAGGGCAAAATACTGGCAATCTACTTAGTATAGCTATTTTTTGTACAAGATCGGGAATTCATGTAATAGGGCAAAATACTGGCAATCTACTTAGTATAGCTATTTTTTGTACAAGATCGGGAACTCATGTAATAGGGCAAAATACTGGCAATCTACTTAGTATAGCTATTTTTTGTACAAGATCGGGAATTCATGTAATAGGGCAAAATACTGGCAATCTACTTGGTATAGCTATTTTTTGTACAAGATCGGGAATTCATGTAATAGGGCAAAATACTGGCAATCTACTTAGTATAGCTATTTTTTGTACAAGATCGGGAATTCATGTAATAGGGCAAAATACTGGCAATCTACTTAGTATAGCTATTTTTTGTACAAGATCGGGAATTCATGTAATAGGGCAAAATACTGGCAATCTACTTAGTATAGCTATTTTTTGTACAAGATCGGGAATTCATGTAATAGGGCAAAATACTGGCAATCTACTTAGTATAGCTATTTTTTGTACAAGATCGGGAATTCATTTAATAGGGCAAAATACTGGCAATCTATTTAGTATAGCTATTTTTTGTACAAGTTCGGTTACTTACAAAGAGATTCAATGTTTTATTAATAATTAAATAAAAGAATGTCAATTTCATGAAAATCGCTTAAAATCCAAATACATATAAATTGTTACCTATATTTATGTTTAAAATATATAGGTGCTAACTAATTCAGTGAAAATGAAAGTGAAAATTAAAATGAAATAAAAAAAAATCACTTCAAATCTAAATATAAATCATTATCTACATTTATCTTTAAAATATACTTCAACTATATTTAAAATATACATACGTGGGAGAGCCATACTTCGGCACGAATGGGCCGGCTCGACCGGATAAATACCACGTTCTCACAGAAAACCGGCGTGAAACAGCGCTTGCGCTGTGTTTCGCCGAATGAGTGAGTTTACCGGAGGCCCAATCCCCTACCCTATTCCCTTTCCTACCCTCCCCTATTCCCTTCCCTTCCCTACCCTCCCCTATTACCCTATTCCCTCTTAAAAGGCCGGCAACGCACATGCAGCTCTTCTGATGCTGCGAATGTCCATGGGCGACGGAAGTTGCTTTCCATCAGGTGACCCGTTTGCTCGTTTGCCCCCTTATTTCATAAAAAAAAAAAACCTTAACTCAAAGTGAAAATTATGAACTATAGACGGGCGCCGAATGCGCGCCCGTTGAACTCTAATCATTTTCAAACTTATTCTGTGGCTTATTCAAAACTTAAAAATAACATAACATTTTTTTCATCAATCTTTACCGACATATTTTAGTAGGATAAAATGTTCAAACAACAATCGATATTATGGTTTAGCTATAAAATTTGCTTCTGTGCAAAAAGTAACTTTACTAGCCGGAATTTTCCTCATGTCTTCAATACTGAAAGCAATTGCTTATTAACTTCAAACTCAGAATCCTTGGATTGCTTTGATGAAATGATACACGCGAGGACTAAATATATAATATTATATTATTGAAAGAAACACAAAATATATTGTACACGGACGTAGCTAGTTACAATGTTATTATATGTCAGAGGGCGAATGTTTTTTCTGACAAGTAAAATGTTTTCTTCTAAATTCCAAATATGAATTCCAAATAGTTCACACTCCAATATCCCCCCTTGAACGTAAACCCATGGCAGCAGCGAGGGCTTGCAGCTTGCAGCTATGGAGGCCCTTTGTCAGCGCGTCAGCCACCATGTCCTCAGTTGGCACGTACTTGACTCGTATTTGACCGGCCGCAACCTAATATTTAATATTTAAATTGAATACTGAATCTTATTCTATACTAGATGTCCCGCGCGGCTTCGCCCGCGTAAATTAGGAATTTTAACGAAACCGTACATTTTCCCATAAAAAATAGCTTATGTCCCTACTCCCTTTACTTGGTCTATGCCAAATATTACCATAAAATTGCTCCAGTAGTTCGTAATTTCTAATATTCCCTCCGTTTTTCCCACATTTTCCTGCGTTTCTTCGGTCGTATTAGTCTTAGCGTGATAATATATAGACTATAGTAGTAGACAATGTATATGATTTGAAATAAATAAATTATAAATTATAAATTATTATAAATAGTCTTACTCGATAAATGAGCTATGTAACACTGAAATAAGTTTTTAAATCGGACCAGTAGTTCCTGAGATTAACGCGTTCAAGCAAACATACTCTTCAAGTTTATAATATTAGGTAGGTATAATTTTTTTTAATTATCGCTTGACAAACTCGAGTCTCGATCTAAAAGACTATGAAAAGTACCAATAACAGGGTCATTATAGGCTCATAAGTCATAACCATGGGACGATGCATGGTATAATATGGTAGTGATGATGATGATGATGATGAATGTAATTTGCATAGTAGCATATGCTTTCCTTAAAACAACGCCGAAACTCTCAATCTATAAAGAATCAGGGGTTCGCTCAGCACCTTCCGAACCACGGTATACCAGGTATACCTCGGTGCAAAATCTTACTTGTTGGTAGCATACACAGAAAAAACAGTATTCTCCGAATAAGAAAAATAATCTTGCATGAAAGCAATTTGCATTAAGTCAAGATTATGGTTGCCTCATATATAGTGAAACTAATATTTTCTTACGCTAAAAAAATAATAATCTTAAACTGATATTTGAAGTAATCTTGAATTAAGACAATTTCCGATTGATTTAATATAATACGTTTTCTACCAAGAATTATTAGAATTCTTAATGTAAGCTGATAATTCTCTTGATGCAAGCTTAGGATGTATTTTCATTTTAAGAAAATATTGATTTCAATCAAATAAGAAATCACTTTATTAGAAATAATATATGCTTAATTTAAATACATATTTTTTTCTGTCAACAATAATAAATCTAGCTTGAACACTAACTTTACTTATTTAAAGTAGTGTTTATTTTAATATTAGAAAATTATATCCTTAGACCAATAACTAATATTTTAAATTTTAATTTATGCAACCTACGATAAAGAATAACCTTTCTTGTTTCGGGAAAAATATTTCTTGGTCTAATATTATTACTTTTTTTCAATAAAAGTTTTAAATGCTTGTGTTAAGTGGTTTTAATGTCTTAAAGGTACTATTAATAAAGGCCTATTTAAACCGGAGCGGTATCCGCTACCGCCGTGGGTAGCGGTATCCCGATGGGTACGCGATTAACGCGCTAATAATAAACGCGATTAAGGCGATAATCACGTACCCATCGGGATACCGCTACCCACGGCGGTAGCGGATACCGCTCCGGTTTGAATAGGCCTTAATACGGCTCAGGAACTCCCAATAGTCCAATGGAAGTTCTGGAGGCGTTTCCTGAAAGGTAAATAAAAGACAACATACAAGGAACAATAGAAAAGCATATCAAATAGTGGTTTCTAAAACAAAATGAAGAGATGTTAATCGTATAAAAATTTATTTACTTACATAAAAGACAAAAATTTTGACAAAAAAATTGTTTGTGAGTTTCATAAAATTTCAAAATACTGTTTCCTCCAACTATTGTTTGTAATAAGGTATGTAAGTCAAAGTCTGGAAAATATCTTGTAATCAGTACATTTGTTGTGGTAACTTCCTGAGATTCAGAACAGCTAGAGGACGTAGGTTTTGTAAAGTTTGTTTCACTCAATGACTCTGAACACTCATTAAATGACTCTGTAGGTGCCTGAAAACATAAAATATGTGTGTAATGCACAGTGGCTAAATCATGTACTTACATAAGTTTACCCTAAATAACTAGTACCTATAGATTGTCTTCATTGGCAAAGTTATTAAACAAATTATGAATGTATTTTTAAACATAGTGTGACTAAAGAGCTTTAATATTCATTATACATCCTGCTGCATACAAAAAAGAATAAACGCTGCCCAGTTGCAGATGCAGAAGTGCACAGCACAGTGCAAATGCCAATGGATTTCACTTACATGAGCTGTTCACTTACATGAGCTGTTCAGCTAGCTTTATCCGGGTCCCAAGATGAGGGCAGAGTTCCTTGAGGTGCTCTGGAATGAGTTTGTAGAATAACCCTGTTGTTATGCCATTTGCTGCAATGTAGAACCGAAATGATACATTTAAGTAATCTATGACTTAGCTTAACGTACTCAACATGGATATGATTTTTGATGAATTTTTGCATGGGTGGGTGGCACTTCAACAATACTATAATCAAAGGCTGGCCAGTAAAATCAATGCATACTTACACACAAAAACTTCTGTTACTTCTGGAGAAATATTATTTGCCTCGAGGAGAGTAACTACGTTGTTATTTTCGTTCATTTTGTTTTACAAATTACCACTTAACCCGCACCACAAGAGATATTGCGTATATATTCACCTCAAATTAACACGTTTAGTTTCAAACTGCACAAACAGGTTTAAACTTGTTTAGCTTGCTTTAGCATGGCACGCGCGCACTATCGTGATTCGTGGCGTCGCGTCGGTAGACTCGGTAGTCAATAGTCATAACTCATACCAAAAAAAAAAAATAGGTAGACTAGAAGTAACTTGTCATTAAATTAAAATATTTTTAACTTTTTCTTAAACTATATGTATTTGAAACAAGGTAATAATAAAATTTTAAGGCAAAACAGGATTTTACTAAAAACAAGATTTTATGTCATTAGTTTAAGATATATTTTTTTTAAATTGCTCTAGATATGATTCAAGGTAATAATTTCTTCATTGGATGAAATGTTTTATTGTGTTAAATAAACTTACAGTTTGAAATAAGTATTTCATTGTATTAGAGCAATAAAATTTGAACTATTAGGTTAATTTTACTTATTCTTCAATTAATTTTTTTTTCCTTGATTGTAAAATTGCAACAAGAAAATATTTTTTTCATTTCGAGACTGCCATTATTTAAAGATGAATAAACATTACTTGTATTAACACAATTTTCCTTAAAATAACTTAATATGTCAAGAAAACTATTTTTCTTGATTCGAGAAATCCTTTTTATCTGTGTATGCTTAGAATACTTCTCACGAAACCGAAGTCACCACATGTTTCCCTATAAATTTTGAGGAGTTCCCTCGATTACTTATGGATCCTTTATCAGATCACCACTTTTGTGAATATAATAACAAATTGGGATGATACCCTATATGCCAAAAGAAAAATTTTGAAAATCGGTTAACAAACGGCGGAGTAATTATTGTTGAACATAATAAAACGAACATAACACCTCCCCCATTTTGAAAGTCGGTTAAAATTGTAGCCTATGTGTTACTCTGATGTATTAGCTATGATATTGTAAAGTTTCATTAAAATCCGTTCAGTAGTTTTTGCGTGAAAGAGTAACAAACATCCATACATCCAAACAAACTTTCGCCTTTATAATACGTTAGTAACATAGAATATCATTGATTTGAACACTAGAATTTTATGTTTCGACCAACGTACCGTACTTTATAACCTCGACATCTGGAAAAATCAGCTTTTGTATACAGAATGAACTTATTTTGGTCTAAATTAGTTAATATTAATAGTGTATAAATGAAAATTATATTACTAAGGGTATGTCACCCTATTTCTAGATCATTGGGGTGCGAGTATAATATTATAATGTCTTTATGTATGGTTGCGTATAACTCTTAATACGTCGCCATCTTTATTATTTGTTGTTTGTCGTAATAAAAGAGCCGTAAAAATATTTTGGCCGGAAAATAACAAAGGAAATCAACATTATCATAATTAGAATCCAGAAAACTTCGGATGCTAACGCGAAAGCAATATTATTATCGTTATGTTATGTTACGGGATGAATAAAAAAAGTATTTATTGAGTAAGTATACAGTAATTTTATAAAACAAATAAAATAAGAAAAACCGGTTTCCCAACGAATTTGAAAATATTGTTTACTTTTACACTACCTTAGACTGGTATTTTTAATTGGTTTTACCTACATTTATTTAGAATAACATCACTGAAAAAGGTGACAATTATTATTCAGCATTGTCCTGAAACCTAATTACTCAATTTTCTGGCAACAAAACTAATCTGTACAAATATCTGGAAACAACACAATAGGAGCTAAAGTGATATTGAAAAAATATTGGGGCGTATAATATATCATTACCTGTGGAGGAGCCTGGAGGTAAGAGTACAAGCGCTTCACTCGTTAAGAACAGCCTTAGGGCAGGCGCACGTTTACTGATAACTCACAAAATATTTTTGTATCCAGCAAGTGTGGATTTTTAGGGTTCCGTAGCCAAATGGCAAAAACGGAATCCTTATAGATTCGTCATGTCTGTCTGACCGTCCGTATGTCACATCCACTTTTCTGTTATGAAAACTTTTCAATTTTTACGAAATGCTCTAATTTATACGTTAACATTTTATTTAATTTTCCATTATACAGGAATATGTACCAAAACTAAGTGATAATATTTTAGGGTTTGTATGAGTTGCCTGTACCTATACTGTATAGAGTTCACTGTCAAAATAGTAGCGCTGAAAGAGTAACTTTTTTAACTTTTGTATCGGAAAATTCCTGACGCTGGGGCGCTCGCCCATAGAAATCTCAAAAAATGCTCTTTCAGCGCTGCTACTTTCACAACGAATTGTATATAAGGAACTTATACACATCCTAAAGTATTATTCCACATTGTATAATACTAGATGACGCCCGCAACTCTGTTGCGCCAAAATTCGTTATCGCACGGGAAAATCAGTTCAGCTCTTTAGGCGCGAAGAGGTAACAGACAGACACCTTTCGCATTTATAATATTATAACTTATAAGTATTGGCTCAATTGGTTGAGTGTGTGGCAGCTCAAGCCAAATATTTTTTTCAATGTTCCCGGGTCTGGATGTGTATTAAATATGTGTATCATATAATAAAAATCTTTAATATATGTATGGTATAAATGTATAAAATATATTTCCGTTGTCTGGTACCTGTAACACAAGTCCTTCAGCAGGCCGATTCTGTATCGTACATATTTTGTAAGTTAATCACTGAGTTAGTAACGAAACAGAGGAGTGAGCAACGGAAAGTCTCACTTTTGTATGCAAGTGAATACAAAAAGTGGCACTTTCCGTTACTCACTCCTCCGTTTCGTTACTAACTCAGTTATTAACTCACAAATGTACGATACAGAATCGGCCAGCAGGTACTTAGCACGGGGCCAGACTGATGTGGTGTGAAGCGTCCATAGATATTATATTAGTTAAGTATACAATTTCCCCACAAAGTGTGTGCAAGGCGTTGTTTTCCCCGGCGATGGGCGCCGCAAGCTGCGGCGGCGTCGCGGCGCTGTCGGGCGCGCCGGCGCGTCGCGGCGCCACACCGCCACGAATTAACATTGCCAGATTTCTGTTATCACGGCCGATGCCAGGTTATTTACATGTATCGTAAAATTGTGAAAAATTGATAGGACTTTGAACCTGGGTAGAAACATTCTGTTGTGAACAACATGAAACAATCACTTTCATACGTTTGCCGTTGTAAAATATGAAGTTTTGTTTGCTTCTCACAATACTTGACACCACATTTTACTGTTGTCTGTGGTGTCAAGTATTAAGTAAAAACCGGCCGAGTGCGAGTTGGACTCGCCCATGAAGGGTTCCGCAGCAGCAATAAGGTTTATTTCTATGAAATTAAAAGGTTTTTGATTTATTTTTATATTTCAGCTGATTTAATGAAAGTACTAAAGCTCGTCACAGACAGAGCAGGTAATGTATATTAATGTACATTACATCCCGGGATGTATATCTTTACATTATATTAATGTATCACACACACAACAGGTAATGTAATGTACCTTTCCCTACATTTCAATGCTAAACGCCCCGCTTGACACACATTTCAGCTGCTAAAGTGTTATACAGGTTGTTCTTATTTTTAATGTTTGCTTTTAGATTCACTAGATAGTTCATCAGAAAATGATTCGGATTGTAATTTTGATGCGCGCATTGTTACATATTGTGCCAGAAACAGAACGATGTGGATTGAAGATATTTGATTGAAAATATAGGCTCTGGGGAACAGACTGCCTGCAGTACCTGCTGTGAAGTGCTGTGCTAAGGTGGCTGTACAAGTGTACACTCTCGGTGTACAGCCGACATAATATTATAATCACAGCAATTTTTGAACACCCTATGAAGAGAAGAGATGTACAGAAATATATTGAGATGTATTTAGATGTATCAAAATATAAATGTATATTTTCATATAGCTCGGTATCTTAAGATACGAAGATGTAAAAATATACATTATAGCTGCTGTGTGTGGTCTCCTGACGATTTCTATAGAAAGGTGTATTGAGATGTATTGAGATGTATCGTGCTATAATATACATCTTTACATGACCTGCTCTGTGTGTGACAAGCTTAATTTTCGTTGGTAGTTTTTATAGTAATGTACCATCATATATTTTTTTTAGAATTATCATGCCCCTGCTTTAGATTTAGAGGGGGGGGGGGCGGAACACACATTATATCACTTTGGAAGAGTTTCTCTCGCAAACTATTCAGGTAAGAAAAAAAAAATATTAGAAACAATGTCATTTTTGAAGACCTATCCATAGATACCCCACACGCATAGGTTAGACGAAAAAATTTTTTTTTGTTTCAGTTGTACTTGTACCTATGGGGACTCCTAAAATTTTTAATATTTTTTCCATGTTTGTACTAAAATCTTAATGCGGTTCACAGACTACATCTACTTACCAAGTTTCAATAGTACAGCTCTTATAGTTTCGGAGAAAAGTGGCTGTGACATACGGACGGACAGAGACAGACAGACAGACAGATAGATAGACAGACAGACATGACGAATCTATAAGGGTTCCGTTTTTTGCCATTTGGCTACGGAACCCTAAAAAGGTATATATTTATATGTATTACTTGCTGTCCTGGTGAACATTGTATCACTTTAAAACCTTCCCTGGACTTTTACAAATATTTTAAGACTAAAATCAGCCCAATCCGTTCAGCCGTTTTCGAGTTTTAGCGCGACTAACATATTTGAAAATCCATTTTTATATACTTATAAGACAATACCTTTTTTGAGCGTGACTTTACCATCATGTCGATACGCAAAGTAGAGCCAAATAATATTTATTTTGTCATGAATACAGGAAAATTATAGACCAAATTAGGATTATTACTAATTTATAGAGAAGTAACTATGCATAGATATGTCAGACGTACATATTTATATATTTGAATAGACACTGCTCTTACAATTTACTGGGCTACTAAATATAATCTATTATAATCTGATCCGAAGGATTAATTAATGACTTTTTAATATAATGGTTGCAATCGTACAAGCTAGCATCATTAGCTGATGTTACATTTCAATAAAAATCTGATGTTTATTCTGTCTTCATTATACTAGGCCAAATAATAATAAATAATAATAATAATTTTATTTATTTCAAATCATATACATTGAAAAGCTTATAAATAAGGCATATTTAATTTCAATACGAGATTAGTGATTTTAGCGTTGGGAGCTGTACTAGTTAAAACTGTGACACAGCTCCCAGCGTCTTCCACTCTGGAATACTATATCAATCTACAAAGGTAAGTACATCATAATTATTATTTACAGCAATTGGTATTGGTCTTGGTATTGGTATTGGTATAAATATAGTTCTAGCTGCCGTACTCAGAGACATCTAATTATGATTAAGCTTCAATTTAATGAAGAGTCAAAATTTCGACACTAAGCCTAGTAAAAAATCTAAAAGCGATTTTTTTCCAAAACACATTACTTATAATGTTACATTTATTCTGTCTTAATTAATAGACCAAATAAAGTTCTGGCCAAATAAAAATCCAGAAGGCAAAAATTATATTTTTTACCAAAACACAATTTAATGTTGATTTATGAGGGGCGGTAGAAATACGATTGATTCTGATGACGGGCTGCTTCTGACGATGGACGATCCATCAAACATTTGAATATATCAATATTCAATACGTTTATGAAAACAAAAAGAATAAATTTATATCTAAACTAGATTTTGCCCGCGCCTTCGCTCGCGTTAAGAAGTATTATCTAATATTAATTATGCATCAATTAAGTCTCAGCCCGATCGGTATCAAATTGACAAACTTTCATCCCTTATTTTATCTCTTTGGGAGTAGAAATGGTCAAAATCCTTTCTTAGCGTATGCCTACGTCGTAACAGCTACGTTCATAGTTCATACCAAATTTCAGCCCGATCCGTCCAGTGGTTTGGGCTGTGCGTTGATAGATCACTGTCAGTCAGTCAGTCACCTTTGAGTTATACAGGGTGTAAGAAAAATACAAAGTTTCCCCATACAAAAGTGAAAAAAAATTTGGTCTACCAGCGCTGCTACTTTCACAGTGAACTCTCTACAAGGAACACGTACACACCCTAAAGTATTATCACTTATTTTAGTTACACACTGTAAATTATATTTATTAGATTGTAAACAATTACGTTATAAAGTTTAGCCAACATTTTACCATTTTTTTAAATTATTCTCTATTTCCTAAAATATTATATTGTAGTCTTTAGAGAAATTCAAAAGAAAATTTACCGGAAAATTAAAATTTAAAGTGCGAAATACTTAGATAAATTATTGGTCTCGCGTCGTAGCGCAATCTAAGGCGAAATAATTATTTTTATAACAGTCGATTGAGATAAACTTTTTTATATATTTGCAGACACACTTATTTAGATGATACAATAATATAGTAATTACTAATTAGTAATACACAATATTTATTCTTAAAGTAAGTAAATGTATCTTGATAACTTTTGGCAGTAAAAACTTTTTGGCGCCAGTTCTGTTTGTATCGAAGTCTTATCAAATATAATATTTTATTATTAAATTTATTGCAATGAAAAATTGTTTACGGTTTAAGTACCCCATTCTAAAATCGTAAACAATTTGATTTTAACACCTAAAGTAGATAAGAGTAGCTGTACGTACTTTTATTTTAGTTTCTTCTAGAAAATTTAAGATCAAATCCTTTATTACAAATCATCAAAAACAGAATCACTTGATTAAAATTACGGCATTGTCATAAACACTGTGGGCGTTCCGAGCGTCCGATGGCCTAATGGGTAGGTAGACCTTTGGTTTGCACTCGTAGAGGGTGCAGGTTCGATCCCGCGTGGAGGCGTGTACCAATGAGACATTTTCTGACCTCAAGTACATAATACGGATACTCATACGGTGAAGGAAAACATCGTGAGGAAATCCGCACATGGTTGGTCCCAGATGTATAGACCCGCTCATTCCTCTGGACTAGGCCGACTATGTTGCGAGAATGCCGTATGGGCTTGGGTAACTATAGGTAGATTTGAAAATACTGTATAAATCATCCACAACGGATATACAGGCTTTTTTCTGTGTAGGTGTTTCAGTCTAAACATGTCTAGGCTAGACTGCCTTGACCGTCTAGCTCAGACTGAGGTAACGACCTGCGGTGCGATCACAGCTCATAAGTTACAACTTACAATCTAATATGATTAAAATAATTTCTGCGGTTGTATTTATAATGACACTGGATTTTCTGGATTTAAAAACCAGATTTGGTTTTTAAAATCTCTGACGTATCTATGCCACGACTTGCAAAGCGACAGATTTACTCTACATTTTTTATATTAATTTGCAAGCTTAGCAGAAATGATCATTTATTTCAGAACAATAAATTTTATAATTCGGCATCCCTCAACCCTACACGTGGATGTTGGCAACACCAGTAGCGCCAACATGGCGACGGCGGTTGGCGCCGTTCTGTCACACACGCATCATGGCCGCCGATTCCCGCCAACAGATATGTTGATTAATATTAATAAATAACGCTTTCCGGTCATCACTGTGACACAGAGGAGTGGAATCTAGATTTAATTAATTGGATAGTTTGTTGGATATACTAGCCATCCTAAAACTTTTGGGGGCAAACTTATCGACTTGCATTTTAAAATAATTGGTAAAACGTTAATTGAGGGTAGTTTGAAAGCTTTTAAATTTAACAGTAGGGTTTAAAATGAAGGATTTTAACTTGCAACAAAACTGTGCCATCTTTTGAAGTGGTGTTTTCCTAAATTGTTAGCAAAAAAGACTAAATAGGTATTTTACTTAAACCAAAAATAGTATATAATATTAGTTTGTTATTTAGCATAAAACTTCCATTTATTAAATAACAACCAACAAAACATTATCAGCAGCAATATGAGAGGTTCCAACATCAATTTGATTGCCCAATAAGACCATATTGTGTTAAAAAACTATATGAAAACAAGCGACATATAAAAAATCATGTCGCCTAGAGGACGGCGCGCGCGGCGACAATAGGTCGGGCGGCAGGGCGGCGCGGGGCGGTCAGGGCGTCGTGAGGGCGGCGGAGGGGCACGCCGGCGGAGGGGCACCAGGGCGACGGCGGGGCGGCAGGGGCGACAGGGCGCCCGTCCGGCCATGCACCGAAATACATCCGCGCGTAAACACCATGCCATGCCCCCTATGAATTCTATTAGTTTTCGTCAGATGAATTAATACTGGCGCGACATGTGTCTATATTTGTTTACGGGTACGCGGTAAACAAATATAATAACCTCATTATGGAAACATGGGCCATGGCGTATTTTCTTTTGTGTTAGTTATTAATTGCACAGTATAGTCAAGTAGAGTTAGTGTAGGGTACTATTTTTTTGTTTCCGTCTTTTTAAACATTTCGATTGGTACTTATTGAATAAAAATTTTGTTTTTTAAATCTACTTGAAATCTCCATCTTTAGAATTAAACTAAATTAAAGGATAAAATTGCAATATAAACGACTAACCATTTGATTTTTCCATCCTAACATAGCTCTACCACATTAGAAGTAGGTAGGTCTGTAGAAACAGAGCGAACTACATAAATTATTAATTATTGTTATACATACATATTATGTAAACAACCTCTAATATAGGGTTTCGTGGTTCCTAATATATTATGTGCTTTCATTAAACATCAGTACTTAGATTTGTTGCAATAGGTTATAGACTTAATAGGTATCCTCTCCTCTTTCTAAATCACCTTTTTAGGATACAAACGTAATTTAGACAAATTAGGAGTTTAAAATTGAACTCTTCCGACTACGACCCCACCCGGTCCACTAAAGAATCTGAGCATAATATTTTAAAAAGAATCTACAGACATACGTAATAAAACCCCATTGGCACAGGCTAAAAATACAGAACGCATTTGTTCTTCTGGTGTTGCTGGATTCGATTGGCGTCGACTAGCTCTACTATTGTTAATTCTATAATTTAATAAACATGTTTTGGCATAAATTGAATACGTTTTCCTCGTCAATCGTCATATTATGCGAGGGCTTACGGTTTAATAATTTCTTCAACTTCCTTATTATGGTATTTGAAAAGTTATAAGTTTAAATAACGAATGTCGTAGGAATCACAATAATTATAGATTACTTATAGAGAAAGACATACAATAGGTAAATCGTTATCTACATCCTTAACTTTTGTATTACGTGTCTAAAGTAGCTACATAGACCTTAACTTTAACTACCTAATCCAGCAGGCGTAGCGTGGTCACCACTCACCATAGAAACGGTTTCTTTCTACAAAAGAATAGACAAAGTGACTGAATAGACAATGGAAATCCGTCATTTTGTCGATAAAATCTGTCAGTATGGCGATTCATCCGTAGAAAGAAACCGATTCTATAATGACCATGCTACGCCTGCTGGAAAAACTTTGTAAAGTTTTCCTAGAGTAGGTCATGACTCAAGAGAAAGTTTTCTAAGATGTGAAATCTCTAGTATTATTGTCTCTACCCTAATGTTCTATTTATAAGAATTTCAATGGTGAAGTTGTCAACAATACAGACGAAGGTGTTCAGCCGTCGTCGACGATCAGCCGGCAGTAAAAAGCTCCCAAATAAATCATGGGCAATCATTAGTGGGGTCCTGTGGGAGCGGCGCAAGTTACACGAGCGAGCGGGGAGTTGAGACTCGAGAGTTCAGACAGAGAGCAGGTGCGTAACTACCGCCGTATCTGCCGTATCCCCCCATCGCCCCAAGTGCGTTTGCAAAAATTAGTTAATAAAAACTTTCCCAACATTAATTTTTAAAATTCACAACAAAGTTAAAAAAAAACAATTCCTTTGTTACCGTCATGCGATTTTTGTTTTGTGAGAAGTTTGTACCATTAGAGTTTGTTCAGAGTCAGATGATGGATCTATATGTTATTTGCTTGGGTTATGTTAAGACAAAAGTCAAAAGTTGACTTAAAATATGTTAAGTCAACTTTTGACTTTTGTGCAACATTAGGCAGCTTTAGGCAGTAAAAAAATGTACTGCTTAGACATAGTTACTTAATTAAGTATCACCAAAGCATCATCTTGAATTCAAATTCAACGTCACTATGTTTCATCATAAGCGGAGCGCAACGCTGTCGCTTCCGCTGCAACCCCTACTTCACGCCGCATATCTCGGACCGCGGGGCGCCGCGCGCGCCCGGGCGGCGCTAGGGCGCCGGCTGCTCCCGGAGTCCCGACGATCACAAATAAGTAGGCGCCACCGCACGCTCGCCGTCTCTCACGGATAGTCTCGTGTTTACTATAACCATATTATTTAGAACACAAGTCACAAAACTCCCTTTGTTCAGCTGCGTATTGTCGCCGATGTACCTTAATATTAATTGATATTATTATTATGATTTATGTCCATACTGAGGTAATATAATAAATTAATAGGAAAAGTATCATTGAGTCTTTGCAACTGATCGGCTCTAAAACTACTGGATGAATAATATAAATTATAGGTACAATAATTATTTTAGAATTACTTTTTACCCAGGAAGATATAACGTTTTGAATTAATAAGGGTTGGATGTTTAGAAGGTGCAACTATACCAATAACATAATAAAAAAGTAGACCTTCTAATTTTGTTGTTTCTCTGATAAGTTGGCTTAATATTAGGATGCCTGGCAACAGTTTAGATTTACTTACCGAAAAGTCTTTAAGCCGATACCGCACTTGCGACTTCTCCGGTGCGCATGTATTTCGGATATCACATACATTTAGCGAATCCTTTGCTCCTTTGATTGCTCTTATTATATTGTATGCCTTCGAACAGTTTTTTTTTTTCAACCTTTTTAATGATGCGAGCTGCGACCATATTACCGACCGATGCACGCGATAAGTGACCGGTATGAAAAAATATTTCGCGACCCCCCTGCAAACTTTGCTTTTTTATAATGCTACATGTACTTACATGCATTATAAATAATCGGCCAAGTGCGAGTAGGACTCGCGCACGAAGGTTTCCGTACCGTTATATAGCAAAAATAGTGTTTTTGTATTTATACATACCTTACATTTTTATTTTATTTAAATATTATTATTATTTATTAAAGTACACATATAATTAAGGCTTTTGTGAACATTTCAAGTGCGTACCTGTTGTCTCCATTGATACCGAGCAAAAAATGTATGAAAAATCACGTATGTTGTATGGGATTTGGGATATAAATTTGATTTAATATTTAATTTATTTTGTTTTTAGTATTTGTTGTTATAGCGGCAACAACAACACATAATCTGTGAAAATTTCAACTCTCTAGCTATCACCGTTCTTGAGTTACAGCCTGGAGACAGACGGACAGACATCGAAGTCTCAGTAATAGGGTCCGTTTTTACCCTTTGGGTACGGAACCCTAAAAAGCAAAGAAGGGTGCACGGGGTTTTTATATCATTTTGTTATCTTTATTGTTTTTTTCCTGAAATGTTCTTTCGACCTCTGCGACCCCAGGGGGTCGCGACCCACAGGTTGAAAAACACTGATGCCAGTTTATGATACCTACACTTATTCTATGGCATAGAATAAGTGTAGGTATCATAAACTGGCATCATCAGTATTTACAAGCAGCATAAGCCAATGATGTTTCATATTAACCTCTTTAACTAACGTGACCAGGACGTCCCGTTTTGAACGGGACTGTCCCGTTTTATCCATTGCCACATAATCTGTCCGTCACAACTCACAAGGCTGTATTTTACGAATCATAGGCACGTCTTATTAATAATTATTGGTAATACCATAGACTAAGGAAAATATCTATATACTTATAAATAATAAGTATGTCTGGTCTCTGGTTTTGAAAAATGAATTTAAACTGAGTAGGTACCTATGGTAAGGCCCCGCGGCCCCGTGACCTACACTGCAAATTTTCACCGCTCGATGTTTATTCTCGCGAATTAATTCATAAATATAATAATTTTTCATCGGCAGTGCGGATACTCTCAAAAGATTCAGTGTGTTACAGAAATGCGAGAAAAAATCCGTAGTGCGGACAGGCCCTAAAGGTCACAGCACACATATCAATTCAGAAAGGGATCGTCACCGTATCGCCATTCGCCTCGCCGCCGTCAACCAGGCGTCAACCAGATGTCAACCTAACGTAAAGATATCTCTGAAGGACTCACCGTATGTTAATTTACACAGAAACAGTAACGGGCGACAGCTAGGGATTATATAGGTACCTAGTACCTACACGTATGACGTAGCTGTTAGATGGACAAATTGACATTCATTTTATGCCAACCAGTGGCGAAAACCAATAATACCGGTGCCAGCTACTGTAATCTGTAATGGAGTAAAATATATCTACTCTCTATATATATAAAATATATCTACTATCTCTACTGTTAAAGTTTATATCCTCTAGGTGCACACTTAGCCGAATCGAACGAATCGAATTCCTAAAAGGCCTTACTGGGGTCCTGCCAGATTCGACCGATTCGACGCGTCACGCGGGCAAATGTGCGAGGTTTCATAGGATTTCATAATATAAAGAATTCTAAAATTCGTTTCTTTCGGCTCCGATAAGTGTGCGTTTACCTTTAGTACTCTAATTATTATTTGTATTTAAATTATTACTATAGACATTTAAGCTGATCGCACATTTGTCAGCACCGAACGCGCCGAACGCACCGCATTGTCCACGAAATGCGGCGCGTACGGTGCGGGTGTATATGTGCGAGGTTTCACATCATTTCATACAACGAATTTCGAAAATTTGGCGCGTGCGGCGTGTGTTGCTGATAAATGTGCGATCACCTTAACTTTGAGATATTATTGACTTCCAGGAAACTATTATAAAGATTTTAAAACTAAAAATGATAGCGTAATAAAACTCAACAATTTAGTTAATATATTTATTAATGTAAAAAGTACTTAGATCTATAATTCCACACTTTGCCAAACTGTAACAACTTTCAAGAGTATTATGAATTTATGAAGTTTTTATTGTTAGTCCAACTGAATATTTTTTTATATATTCTATAAGTAGGTAAGTCAGACACACCGGAAAACGCATGGAAAATTAAATTGGAAAATTACATTCATTTTTCTGTAGTATAGTGAATGTGGCAAAGCGCGCCACCCCGGCAAGTGCGCCTGGATATAGCTATAATATAATTCCATAGTTACTGATTGTAGATTTCCAATTATTTATATAACTTCTATATATTAAAGTTCAATTTTAAACACTTCAATGCGTCGCGTCGATTCTCGGTGTGTCCTGACCTCAATAATGACGTCATCAAGCAAAATAATAGATAATATATAGATGCCAACAAAAGGCAACTTTTAATACAACTTAAAATATTGAATATTTTTAAGCAATAAATTTGCAATTGCCAAGAATTTAAGTACCTTACATACATAACTAGTATTAAATATAATAGCAAAATAAATCATGAAAAAAATATTGCATTCTTAAAAGCAGCTGACAATATTTACAACATTCCGTTAAAATCTAACCCACTGAATTAAATCAAACATTGTACGAAGAAAATCAGTGAATAAGTATTTCTTGGTAAGTATTATTTATAATTATGTCTGCATCTAAGTAGTACTTCTTCCTTACATATTTTTGCTGTAAAAATAAATTCATCTAGTCTAGTAAAAACGGGGAAAAATTGAGTTTGCATTGTGCAAGTGCTTGTATGCATGCTTAACAATTTTTCAAACATTAACGGTCTTACTACAAAAGATTTAAACACCTATAATTGAACAGTTGATTAGAGAAAAATTGTTTAGTTTTTTGTGGTAAGACCGCAAGTTTTTACGTAATGCTCGGTTTACATTATACCAATCCAGTGATCCAATCCAGCGTTGGTTGCTTAGGGAATAATTTATATGGGCACTGGAATGCAATTCAGTTCATTCCAGTTGCCGTTTACATTTTTCCGGTAGCAGTCCAATTCAAAAAGGACCACTGGATTGGAATAATGTAAACCGGCCATTACAACAGCAAGCTACTAGCATAGTGTAAACGTACCAAAAGCGAAATTTATGAACAAAACATAAAGTTAATATACCTAGCGGAAGCGCTTCGGGGCGGCGGCCTATTCCGCTAGGTATATTAACTTTATGGAACAAAACGCGAAGATATTATTGTGTTTGTCACAGTATTGTCACAGTGGGTCTCCGGGTACAAAAAATATACAAAAATGCGGCCTTTTACGATAACTTGGACCCCATACCTTACGTACAAAACTCCTAATGATTTAGGTAAATATTTATACTCAATTGCATATCTAGAAACACTAACTCTGCGCTACATAAAATATTTACACAGCAAACTTTACGTACGTTAATGTCTTCGTCTGACGCGTTAGTAATGTAATGATATACAAAGACAGAAACATTAAATATCTGCTATTGTAAATATATTTAGCAAGCTGGTAAAGGTATCATCCATTATGTCCGTTGATATACCTAGCGGAATAGAGCAACAATCTCGAGCTGTCAAACGAAACCGAAATTGGTTTCATCTGTATGTAAAAATATGTGTACGTATACACTTACACAAGCATGATTGAACATGAATTCTATGAGATTAAATTGTCAACGTGCGGCACGTGTCGACTGGACGTCAAAAAAAAAAGAGTGCTGCTGTCATGTATCACACGTCTCTTTTTACCACTCAGTGTTACTGATAGTGACATGTCTCTTGCTCAGGCCTTTGTTTCTCTATTCCGCTTGGTATATTAACTTTATGGTATCATCACATAACGCATTCCCGTCCGCCACGGTCTTGGCAAAAGTACTCGGAACTAGGGAGTTCTACTACGCGGGCCTCTTATTCCCAGGAGGCTCTGCTCTAACAACGTCGTTTCACGTTTGTTAGATTATAACGCGGCATTCTCGTTCGATTGTTTGAGTCTCAAAACGGTTCGTGGTCCAGTTTCTGAGGTAATTTTGACTGGAATTTATTTTGTCAATAGCGTTGTTGATTTGTTAAAATATTTGACGTGCGCCTATCAAAAGCGCCTTCCAAAATCCTCAGAAACCGAGCATAAGCCGGCCCCTAGACTGGCCTAGACGATCAATTGTATTGTGTAATATCACGCTTCAATTTTATCGAACAGTTTATTTGACAATTAGACTGAAGACGCGCGATGTTCAATGTCAACCCTAGACGGTCAATAATATTACGCAATACGTGATATTGCGCAATAAAATTGCTCGTCTAGGGCCCCCCTAAGGGAGATACATTTTATCGTATGTGTGCATCTGTGATACCTTTACTGCGAAAACAGTTACAAAGTTACCTATAACCCTAAAAACTTACGATTTCGATGACAAATATTCACTAGTTGCCTATCATCTTAATATGGCGACCTCATAAATATTATCTATCAGCTAAAACATTACTTATCTCAAAATTAATATTATTTGTTAGTATTAACTACGGAAACTACAAGCAGATTTAAATTAATAAATGTAGACAACCCTCCATAAAAGAACTTTTAATACCTTGTAATAAAGAATACATTTAGGGGGCGTCCACAAATTACGTGAGGTGTTTAAGGGAGGTAGGGGGTCGAGTCAAATCTTACGTTGGAGAAAGGGCGCCCCCTTTCTCCAAATTTCACGTATTTTTTTTCTCATTGTTTAAAACAATGTACTATTTTGGTCCATTTCATCCAAATTGTACGTAAGTATGCTGATTTAATCGTAAGCGTAATCGTAATACGATTAAGATCATTCACTTATTCGTCCGAAAGAAAATAATTTCATTCATACTTTGACGTCATACATCTACTGTCAAACAATCCAACGCGTTTACGTAAGAAACCCACATTTTGAAAAATCTCACGTGAAATGGGGGGGGGGGGGAGGGGATTGAATAAAATCTCTCGAAATCTCACCAGGGGGGAGGGAGGATTAGAAAATTTAAAAAAAAACCTCACGTAATTTGTGGACGTTAAGTAAATAATTTGAAAGCATTTTTTTAGTTGTATTAAAACAAATAAGTACACATAACACAATAAATAGATGAAGCTCGAGTTTAGACTGCAATACAAATCACAACTATAAATCCACCTTGCAAATTATAAAAGTTTGCATTATGTAGTTGGCGAAAAAAAAGCAATTTTAAAATACGAATGATGAAAATACTTGAAACTTTACACATTTTATTAACTAATTAAGGCCTCCACACTTCACAAAACTCCGTTTAATACAAAAAAAAATATTATGAGTCTATAGTCAAACCAACAAGTCACAAAACTCCATAATATTATGTGTATTTTGTATAAAATTCGACGACATCTACGACATACGCAATGTGTCCTAGGTTGGTATAAATAGTTTCAAGACGCGGTTCGGCTCTGTGATTGGTCCAAATTTTGACAGCCAAACAATCACAGAGCCTGAACCGTGTCTTGAGACCGAGATGCATCTTGAGTACTGACTATTTATACCAGCCCTACAGTTTACACTTACATCATATTGCTCTGGTAACGGAACATAAATAATAGCTGGACTTTCTGTCTTGCATGAAAATAATTTTCTTCGAAATGTTGAAGGCCTTACAAACTTCGAGAGTTGAGTGATAGAAAGTGACGTATAGCTCGTACTGTTTGATGCTGAAAATGAACAAAAAACTTATTGGTTAACTGGTTAATTCTTGGAGAATCATCGCTGAAAAATTTAGTTCTTGAAATATAATGAGTGATTGAATATGGTAATTTTTAGGATATAGAAACTTTTATTTTGATCGTTCAAGATAAATTTGCATAAAATGATATCCCGATTCTACCTATAACCATAGACTAAGGAAAACTAAAACTGTTTGACAGCACATATTTTATAATATCTGCATCTGCCTGATGTTTGTTGCATTGTTGTCGCAAGATACAAAGCCACCCTGCCTTCCAGCAGCAATCCATTTTTTTTTTATGAAATAAGGGGACAAACGAGCAAACGGGTCACCCGATGGAAAGCAACTTCCGTCGCCCATGGACACTTGCAGCATCAGAAGAGCTGCAGGTGCGTTGCCGGCCTTTTAAGAGGGAATAGGGTAATAGGGGAGGGTAGGGATGGGAAGGGAAGGGAATAGGGGAGGGTAGGGAAGGGAATAGGGGAGGGTAGGGAACGTAATATGGTAGGGGATTGGGCCTCCGGTAAACTCACTCACTCGGCGAAACACAGCGCAAGCGCTGTTTCACGCCGGTTTTCTGTGAGAACGTGGTATTTCTCCGGCGGAGCCGGCCCATTCGTGCCATACTTCCATACTAATATAATAAATGCGAAAGTGTGTCAGTCTGTTAGCTCTTCACGCCCAAACCGATTTTGCTTGGTATGGAAATACTTTAAGTCCCGGAAAAGGGCAATAGGATACTTTTAATAACGGAAAAATGTACGGTTCCCGCGCGATAAACAAATTTTGACGTAACGATATCTACGTGTTTGTTGCATTGCTGTCTGCTGTCGCAAGATACAAAGTCATCCTGCCCTCTAGCGGCAATATTAACACCCTCTTACCTCGATGTTATACGGGTCAGCTAGTAGTTCCTGAACCCTCTGAAGGGTTTGCCGCCACCGCCGCCGCCGCCCGAGGAGTTGAGGAACAGCTCGATGTAGCGGTGCTCCATGTTATTCTTGTCGCGGCGCATCGCCTGCAATACAATGTTTTACATTAAGAAAATTCACAGAGAAACATATAAGTTTCTTTTTTTCCATTGAGAAAAGCCTAAGCATATAACTTTATTTTTGTAAGTTAAAAACCAGCATGGATTTAACGATACAGTTTTGAAAAGAAAAATCTGGAGAAAAATACATCAGAGACATTCATGTTTACGGTCCCATTTTACACTTTTTTTTTTTTTTTTTTATTATAAAATTGGGGCCGTCTATAGACTGTTCGTCCATATCCTTTTTTTGTTATTTTATTATTTAGATTTTTCGCACCAAGGATAATTGAAATAATATTATGAATTTTAATTAATTGTGGTCCATCACGCCATGGACACTTTTTTTTTTTTTTTTTATATATATATATGTGTATATGTATATTTAATAGAATAGAGTATAATATGTTATACATATAATAAATAAATATATACATTTATTGTTTTATAAATTGCATAATAATAATATTAATGTTTTGAACGGTGAGGTCCCAGTCGGTGTGGCGGCCAGTAGATCCGACATTTTCCGATTTCCTTAGATTTTATGCTGCTCCACCCTTTGCCTTTAGATGTTGTGACATTGGCTTGGTGGAGACTTACCACTCAGACATCAAAGAGAGAACACGTACGTGAAACTGTCGCTCCGCAATCATTATTATATTCGGAGAATTAATAAGTGGCAAGAAATATAGTTGGAGCTGCCATAAAAAGATAACCTCAACCTTCACGAAGATACGCTGACGAAGCCGCCATCGAATCAACGGAAAATCGGAAGAAGGGAGCGGATCATCAAAAAACGGTTATTAAGGTGCAGCGCGCATAAGTTAAAACTCGCTGACCTTAATATACTTCGACTGCGCGCGGAAGCCAGAACGTGCCAAAACGAACGTGACAACAATCTACGAACAAAATCGGCAACAACATTGGCTGACAACATACTATCACGTTCATCAGTCATCGCCATCATCATCAGCGACCATCCATCTCGGGAAGAGGAATCACGAGCACAATCACCAACCAGTTGCCACCATATCTCGCCGAATCGGACGATCCACAAGAACACCAGCCGCACCATCACTGCAGCGGGGATCGTCAGCTGGAGCCATCAAGTTTTACGCACCAAGGATAACAACATAAATAAATCACCGCAACATCGGTAAGTCCATCACGCCAAAAAAAAAAAAAAAAAAAAACTTATATACACATACTTACATATATATATACACATATATTATATAAATACTACATAATAATATAAATAATAACAATCTTACATAATAATATAACATAGCATATTAAGTTAATTCATAAATAATGTCCCATTTTACACTTGGTTGTGTGGTTGGTACAGCTGGGTTTTTACTCCCCACCCGCACTGGCACCCTTAACAAACAAGTGCTCACCCTCATGGCGTCCTCGTGGCACTCGAACTCGACGTCCGCCTCGCCGGACGGCCGGCCGCTGTTGTCGTACAGGATGTTGATGTTCATCGGCCGGATCGGCTTGAAGAACTGTAGTCATACGATTCATATAAAAGTTTAACGTTTATTAATAGAAATTGCAGAATAGAACATATAAGTTCTAAGGCAGCAACTTTCCTACTTGAAGAAATTGTTTCAAGCACTAAAGCGCTGATTCGAGATGTTTGTCCTTTACTCATATATATTTTGTCTTTAACATGTAAAAGGAAAATAAATAGTTTCTTACGGAAATCGTTAAGGTAAACGACAAATATTTTTATACTTTTTCTGTACTTTAAATAAATTTGTAAGTAATATGTATACTATAATAATTATTGTTTCGTACTTACCTGTGCGGCTAATTCTACCAAGATCTAAATACCAAAATGATAAATTACAATTATAGAAGTCCATAGTACTCACGTAAGCAATATCCTGCGGCGTGGCCTTGAATGGCAGTCCGCGCATGTGCACGCAGTGGTCCCCGCCGCGCCGCGGACCGCCGCCGCCGCGACCGAAACCGCCGCCGCCACCTAACGCATACACAGAGTAAAGATAACTGGGATAATAGAAACTAGTTAACACTTTTTTAGTTCCAAGTACTCCCACTACAGCTATCAGCGCCAATATGGCGACTTTCAAACGTCATTTTTCGTCAGATTTAGTTCTCTTCCCCCGCATTGGGGGCGCTGATTCATATAGGCACAAAAAATAGCTGTCATTTCAAAGGGTATCATAAGTCCAGCGTACTTGTATAATGGAGGTCAGTGATCAGATCAAACAAGCACGACATTTTTTAACAATTAATTATTTATTAATGTTGGGTGTCATCCGGGACAAATTTGAATCCTCAGTTTTACTTACCTCTTCCGAAAGCGCCCCTGCCGCGTCCTGCGAATCGTCCGCCGAATCTGTCGTTCCTATCGTACGGAGTCGGCCGGTACCCGCGGCTGGATTTGAACCCGCCTCCCTCCATACGGGCGCCGTAGTCGCGCACATCGTCCGCAGAGCTCAAGAACACTTCTATGTATCTGTAATGTTAGATAAATAGAGTTAAGTAAAGGTGTCAAGAACTTTATTCGATATTATTATGTTAAAAGTGGATCAGAAGTGTTGCATCTTTATTTGTCAAAGATTTTAAGTGTTAAAAGTGAATTAAAAGCGGCAAAGTGTTGCGACTTTAATAGGACAAGTCACAATCCTATGATTTGTTACATCTCTAAAAATGAAATTAAAAACTCAATGTTTACAACAATGTTACTACATATATCCAAAAATTCAGACCTTTGCTTGTGATCTTTTGTAAGTTCAAAGCAAGCAAGAGGCATTCAAAATCACTATTCTATCAAAATACCAAGTTTTCAACAATAAGTTTTGAACATTGTCAGTGTAAGAAAAATCTAGTTTATAGTACATGTTATATCGATTGTATCATTTTAAATAATATATTGTCTTATGGGCTAATATAAAAAAATAAAAAATCAATGGAAATTCATCCATTCAACCCCACAACGTCGACTCTTCGTCTTCCCCTTCTCGACCATAGACAATATCTCCCGCCGTCCGCTCCCCCGTCGCCACACCCCGACCGCCCAAACTCTGACAACTCAACAACCAATCATGTCAACTAAACTCTACTATAGACAATAATGCTGCCACAGACAATTTTTTAAACAAAATATTTAAATTAGGCATAAAAAAATATGGATTCAATTAGTGCAACAAAATTCAAGTGTGGAAAAATTTGTTTGGTATTGTTGTTTTTGACATTTGAAAATGTGAGCATAATTTATAATAACTGTGCTAAAAATGATTAATGAAATTAAAAACGCAAGCCAAATAATTGTACAGCTAATGAAAAAAACACCCAAGTGTATAATTGTTCAAATTGTCTATGGTCAGCTTATGTCTCATGTAAGGAAGCCCTTATTCTACAAAATTTATAAATCCCAAATACGGAGGTTAATATAACCGCCATAATTAAAGAAACCATGATTTATAGTTGTAATATTGGTTTAGTTCAGCAATATCCCGTTTTTTTTTTACTTTTTTTATTAAAATCTATAAATCACAGATCCAATTCAGGGGTCCCAGAGTTAACCCACTACACCATACTGAGTTCTGTGGCTGAGCTCAATCAAACTGCGATATTTGGCAATGTTTTTTGGAAAATAAAAAGCATGCAATTTTTTTAACAACACTTTTTATGGTAAAGATAAAGAAGGAGCAAGACAATTTTTTAATCACCTATACCTAACAAAAAAATAAGACTTACTTTTCTGATAAAACTAATTATCTTCATTCTTGATATCATTAAACTGATTTGGTGTTCGAACTAATAAAAACATTAAAATAAGAGACTGCATCAATTTTGTATTCATTATTATTGAATGCAGACCTTACATAAAAATCAATTATGTGACTAAAGTACTCAAGATTAAAGATAAAGAACCCCTAGCTTTATAGCTCTATTACTTAAACTTAACAACAACAAATGAAAATATGGCTCTAACAAGGACCCCTATGACCAATCATAAGTTCAACTTAAAATTTATTTTATTATTATATCTTTTTAATTTTTTATTATGAAACAGAAGGCAAATCATTTAGACAAACTATCACCAACAACCTAAACTGGAAATAAGCAAGTCCCGTATTGTTTAAAGATCATGGACAACATTGCCAAATATCTTTTGCCACAATACGTATCCACCCCACCTGTGTCCTATTTTCTCCCTGTCCCTGTTCAGCGCTTCTTGTGCGCTCTGTTTGTCAGCGAAGTAAACAAACGCCTCGCCCGAGGCCCGCCCCGTGTGGTCCGAGAGCAAGTGCACCCCATCCTGGACCACCATCAGCCCTGCCCGGCCCAGATAATAAACATCCGTTAATGCCCGTTACTCCGTTTATTTCGTTCCTATTGTAGATTAGATATAGCTCTGATATTGCAAAGTACTCATGATACTTAGGTTTCAGCAAAAAAAACAATAGTGCCTTAAAAACTTTACAAAGAATAAAATCTTATATAATATACATTTTTGCTGTATGTTAATTCCTAATACTCTTTCAATAAAAAGGATTTGTAACATAGTTTTTATGCATTTTTATGAACTCTGTAGTTTAATGAAAAATATAAAAGCTACACATAGTTTTAGATCAGAGCTATTTCTTATGAAAATGTGCATGGATTACTGCTTTCTCTATATTTTTTCTATTTAACAATGGTTACTGGAAAGCCACACAAAAAATGTGATTGTTCTATCAAATTACAACATAATCCATCACAACTAATCTAATTTCCTATCACACATAGTACACACTATTGAACACATAAATTCCAATGGAACATACCGTCAAAAAATTGTAGAATTTCTTCCTTGGAACAGCCAAAAGGCAGACCTCTCAGTTTAACAATGCCATAGTCATCAGATACGTTTGGGATAGATTCAAATCCATTTTCACTTTGACGCATAGCATTGAGCGCCCATTCCATGTCTTGACGGTCAGTTGAAAAAACTAAAAGTAAAAACACACTAAAATAGTAACTTTATTAAGTAGTACTAGAAATTGCCCAATGGTTTAATCAATTATCTTCTTTTTTTGGCTCAACGTTTAACTTCAACCATAAACAAAGGAGTATAATTTGTGTGTATAGGCTTGTCAGTCAAAACATGGTAGTGTGCATGTTGTAGTGTGTGTAATGTTTTATAATTTATTTATTAAAATAATGTATAATAAACGCAGAATTTTAAAAGAATATTAGCTTGATGCACTCCTTCTCCATATAAACTACAACTGTGCAAAATTTCATGCTCCTACATTTCCCCATTTTTCGTAAAAAAGGGTTTCAAATTGTTCTTGCGTATTAATATATGAAATGTAATAGATAACATTGCAGTTTAAAATATATAATATTTACATATTGTAGAATATTGCTATCATTCCAATCTGATAGCTTCATAGCATAGCAAATACAATATTAATTCATCAAGCCCCATACGGTAACCGGTGACCGAGACACAAAAGAAATTCTATTGTGTCTCGTTTTTCCACTATCAACAGGTTAATATATTTGTGCTGAGTCCCTAGCCAACACATTTTCTTTATCGTTTCTTTATAAAACCGCCATTCAAAATATATGTAATTGACATAACAATAGTTGAATGTTGGCTTCTATCAAACGCTACATACATTTTTGATCAGCTAGACAGCTAGATTCTATAAAGAAGCGATAAAGAAAACATGTTGGCTAAGCCCTCAGGTGTCTTACCTTCAATATATCTTTTGCCCATGTTTTCCTTATCCTTCTTCATGGCTTCTTCAACATCTTGGGCACTCTGCACTTCCACAAAACACTCTCCTGATGGTCTGCCAGGTCGTACTTCAGTCAGGTGGACACCTGAAAATTAATGGTTTCTTGCTGACATCTTTTATAATATTTTTTTATCAAATTTTGATGAGGCTCATAAATGCGCTTGGCAACTATGACAGCCTCATAGTAGTATCATTCAAAATTAGTTAAAAAATTAAATAAAAAAATAGAACCTGATTAAAGTTTTTATAGTTTGTGCGTTTTATGATGATATGCGTGACACATTATAATTGACAATAGTAGGGAGTTACCTAACAAAAATTAATAGATAGTTTAAAAGTATTGAATCACTTCCTAAAGGAATTACAATCGAAATTATCGATTTCGTACTGACGTTTCATAGTGGCGCCGGCGATTTAAGATGGCCGCCCTTTTTTATCGATTTGATTTCGATTCAACAGAGTCAATCTCTATTGACATAAGTTCCCTTTCATGCATATGACATTTTTCAAATGTTTTCGTAGCAATAATTTTATACTCCTATTTCACAGTTAATATTTATAATTTTTATAAATAAGTTAGCATTTAGCATCTTTTCATTTTTATTCATTTACAATTATAGGAAACATTTGTTTTTGTAGATGGAATATAATTTATTACATTTAGATTTTTTTTGTTTTCTTGTAAAAAAAAAACCCATAGCAAGGGACATCAAAACTGTCACCCATATCATCTTAGAACGCACAAACTATAGTAAATATATTATCCATCTTTATTTTTAACAAACACATAGAAATTCAGTCAAGCAATCGCAAGCACTGTCTTATTGCTACTTTCTTTTTTACACAACATATTGCTAAAATACACTTCGATTGCATATTATCTATGGAGCATATATCATAGCTCAATAAATATTCATGGACAACCTTTACAAGACAAACATTCAGCCAATAGTTGTTGGCTGAATGCTTGTCTTGGTGTGCAAAATTTCTTGTACCATGAATTTAGCCTCAAAATTATGGACTTTGAGAAGGTAGAAGTAACATTTAGACACAGAATTAATACAATATTTAATATGAAATTAAATGTTCAACATGCCAGGTTGAAGTATGAGCTAAATTTAGAAATATAGACATGTGAACAAAATATATTTTTGAATGAGGTAACTACATGCAGTTACTGAGTGCATGTATCTGTCATACATTGTCTATAAACTAGGAATTTCATATTATCTTACGCTCAAAATAAAATAGAACCCAATTAAGCATTTTGTAAGATAAGGATGGGAACCTTCTAAAATAATTTGTTACTTACCATCTTTGCCACCAACAATATTTACACCACCAAGAAAGTCTATTACGTCGTCGACTGTGGTAGAAAATGGTAAACCTCTCAGTTTTATAATAAAACTACTATCTCCTGAACCCAGCATCTTGCTTGCAACTTTTATCCAAGTTTACACGGATCCAGACACCTTAAATGGTGAAGCACTATTCGCTTAGTATTTATGATACTAAATAATACGTTTAGTCCTTAAAATACACAGTAAAATCTGAGAAATTTATGAAAAATCGAAAATCGCTACGTGAATCGTGAAAGTTTGGCGTCGTTAACTTTTTTTATGACTTTTTGCAAATTGTAGCACATTTTGCCATGACAATATTATCTATTGTCTATTATCTACCATCTCTATAGAATAAGGATGTCCCTATTAGAGCTGCGAAAAAAAGCGTATCTGGTAATAAATCTATACTAATATTATAATTTTGCAGAGTTTGTTAGTTTGTTTGTTTGTTTGAACGCGCAAATCTCAGGAACTACTGGTCCGATTTGAAAAATTCTTTCAGTGTTAGATAGCCCATTTATCGAGGAAGGCTATATTTTATCACGCTCAGACTAATAGAAACGAAGAAATACAGGAAAATTTGGAAAAAACGGGGGAAAATTATTTGAAAGGGCTTATTTGAACGCGCTAATCTCAGGAAGTACTGGTCCGATTTGAAAAATTCTTTCAGTGTTAGATAGCCCATTGATCGAGGAAGGCTACAAGCTATATTTGATCACGCTAAAACTAATAGGAGCGAAGAAATAGTGGAAAATGTGAAAAAAACGGGGGAAATTATATGAAAGGGCTTATTTGAACGTGCTAATCTCAGGAACTACTGGTTCGATTTAAAAAAATCTTTCAGTTTTAGATAGCTCATTTGTTGAGGAAGGTTATAGGCTATATTTTATCACGCTAAGACTAATAAGAGCGAAGAAATAGAGGGAAGTGTAGGAAAAACGGGGGGAAATTATTTGAAAGGGCTTATTTGAACGCGCTAATCTCAGAAACTACAGGTCCAATTTGAAAAATTCTTTCAGTGTTAGATAGCCTATTTATCGAAAAAGGCAATAGGCTATATTTTATTATTCTACAACTAATAGGAGCGAAGAAATAGAGGAAAATGTGGAAAAAACGGGGGAAATTATATGAAATTGCTTATTATCTTAAGATACTTAAGAACTACTGCAGCAATTTTTATGTTATTTGGCAAACTTGAAGAATAGACCACGTTAAGGGACATAGGCTATTTTTTGCCGAAAAATGTACGGTCGCGTGAAATTCCTAAATTACGCAAGCGAAGCCGCATGGAACATCTATATATAATAAAATCGTAGGAAAGTCAATGCTGTACATTTAATATTTTTGTACAATAAATAATACTTGGGACGTGATCTACTATACTAACGCGGACGAAGTCGCGGGCAACAGCTAGTCATAGATAAAGTATTATAGTATAGATGTAGTCTTAGCCCGTCATCGCGTGGCCATTTTGTGCTTGTTTTCATACAAGTAGTGTGCGTATATTTTCTTGAATATTTCTATTTTTCGATTATTTCGAAGCACATTATGATACAGGAAACAAAGTCAATTATTTCATGATATCGAGTATCTATAGTTCAAGTGATGAGAATCCGTAAACACACGTAAAAAGCTATGCAATTTTTTATAGCCAAATTATTAATTGATGTGACATTTTTAGCACTAATGCCTTACATAGCACGAATAAGGGATTAATATACTTATAAAATATCTTTTTAGCTAACAAAAATACCGATTGAAAAGCCCAAAAAACGTTGTTCAAAACTTACGTATTTAATGTTAAATCCACGTGTTTGAGGCATTCTTTGACCATTCTTATGGTTTACTAGCTGTTGCCCGCGACTTCGTCTGCGTGGACTTTAGTTTATAGCGCGCGGTGTCAACAAAATTTGTCAAATGTAAAAACTTTTTAAAACCCTGGCAAGTGGTACCCCTCTTAGGGCCGCGCTACACCGGAATGGCAGCGCTGAAAGTGCTCGCCTCGCCGCTGCTATTCCGGTGTAGCGCGGCCCTTAATTAATCAAAATACCCAAAAACAGCTGTGCAGTGTGCACATAATCTATACTAATATTATAAATGCGAACGTATCTCTGTCTGTCTGTCTGTCAGTCTCGCTTTCACGCCAAACGCCAAAAGTATCTCTGTCTGTCTGTCTGTCTGTCTGTCAGTCTCGCTTTCACGCCAAACGCCAAAACTTCCGAACCGATTGTAATGAATTTTTGTATACAGATAGTCTAAAGCCTGAGAAAGGACATAGGCTACTTTTTTTACTGGAAAAAAGGGTTGTAAGGGGGTGAAAATGCGTAAATTTGTTCAAATTAAGTTAGTTCCAACAATTCATAATAGATGGCGCCGTGAGTCTTCTACATCGCGCTGACGCTTGCTCAAAAGTCTTTCTATAAGACGTGGTATCATTTTACATTTAAGTTTCGATTTTTTTCGATTGTTATATCTATTCTACGGTATTAAATAACTCAGTACTTTATGTATGTAACCTTAAATCTATCAATGATAAATAGTTTATGGTTTGTAAATAGTTTATGGTTTGTAAAGTTGTGTAATTGGAGGGCTAAATAAGCTTTAAAATTTGGCATAAAATATAAAGTTTAATATAAAAAAATGAAATACTTATTGTGTGCACACTGCACAGCTCTATTGATTTAAGGGGTACCAGGGTTTTTTTATAAAAGCTTTTGACACCAATATTGTTGACATCGCACGCTATAAACTGAAGTCCACGCGGACGAAGTCGCGGGCAACAGCTAGTATTATACATTAAATATGTTTAAGATTTTTGAAATTTTATTTTAATACACATCCAAGACCCAGGAACATTGAAAACTTTTTGTTCCGCCTGCGGGACTCGAACCCAGGACCCCCGGGATGAGCGCTGGCCACGCGCAATGCGAATTCATTTTCATCGATATTTTCATGGAAATAAGATATTTTCCCACATCAAAATGTAGCCCTGTCCTTTCTCAGACTCTAGAATAACTGTGTACAAAATTTCATTGCAATCGGTTCAGTAGTTTTGGCGTGAAAGCAAGACAGACAGACAGACAGACAGACAGAGATACTTTCGCATTTATAATATTAGTATGGATAGTATGGATTAGAAATGCAGTAGGAGTTCTATAAGATAAGATAGATTGATTATTATTATACCAAGTGATTATATTATTAAACATAATATTCTAACGTATTAAAAACTATAAACAAAAACATACTAACAACTAATAAGTATGATTAGTTCTATGTTACAATAAAGTAAAAAATAAAACGCCATCTGTTGAATCGTATTAGAACTAAAATGTTCATTGCGTCGATATATTTCTGGATTTTTTATAATATTATACATAAAATATGTTTAAGATTTTTGAAATTTTATTTTAATACACATACAAGACCCAGGAACATTGAAAACTTTTTGTTCCGCCTGCGGGACTCGAACCCAGGACCCCCGGGATGAGCGCTGGCCACGCGCAATGCGAATTCATTTTCATCGATATTTTCATGGAAATAAGATATTTTCCCACATCAAAATGTAGCCTATGTCCTTTCTCAGACTCTAGAATAACTGTGTACAAAATTTCATTGCAATCGGTTCAGTAGTTTTGGCGTGAAAGCAAGACAGACAGACAGACAGACAGAGATACTTTCGCATTTATAATATTAGTATGGACTAGTATGGATTATTTAGCGGAACCACAAAACTCAACAATATCTAGCATTAAATGTTCACTAAAAACCTTTATTAACACTTTTATTAATGAAATATGCCGTCCGACTCCTTTGTTATGTCCTAGTAAGTAGGACAAAACATTACACGCTTTTGACGCTTATACTGCATTTATACATTCGCGTTCGCTATTCGCCTCGTCATTCGACGTTGATTCGACGAAACATTCGTATACGTACGCGAACTTTGTCGCGAACTACCGTTCACACATTCGTGACTCGTGAGGTGATTCATTTTGATATTCGCACACGAACATGGAGGACGTGTTCATATTAACATAGCAATGTTGAATGAAAAATATGAAATTTATTATAGCGATATTTTGGGTTCCATTAGAGCTCTTCCTTTTTGTAAAATTCTAGGAATGCACAAAATTAAACTAGACGTGTCTGGTGACCAGTAGGTATATAGGAAAAATGACGTCTAATGAGAAAGACATGGTCAGTACTCAGTTCAGTGCTCAGTATCTTTGTTCAAATATGACTAATTTATGGTTTGTATAGTAAATATTGTATTGTCAGCACGTGCGCCATGCGCTGGCTGTTGTTTTGCAGACGACAGGGCGAGGTGGTACACAAAGCACGCGACGAGTGGAGGCAGTCAGTTCACGACGTTCGTTCTAGTGGAGATAGAGAGAATAGAGCTAGCTGCCGCCTCGTGCCGCCGCGCCGTCTGCGTTACTGCATGTAAACTGGTTTGTGTGATCCACGGACATGCCGCGCTGCCAGAGCCCGCCGGGGACCTGCGGAGCGGTCTTTTTGCCCTTGGTGTGCGTTGGTAATACATATTGTAGAATTCTCTTTGTGCTATCGTTCGCGAAATTGACCGGTCCGCCCCGCCCCGTCGTGTGCGAAGCGCCTCTGATCCGACGGGCTACGCTCCTTAAAATATTCTCCGTGTTATAATACCTACATATTTTGTAAATGCTATCATATAATTTTGTGCTTCCTTTTTTAAATGTGTTGATATTTTTAACTACAGTCTACAAAATATATATGTATTAAACTTAGAATTCTAGTAATAAATACTAAGACATACAAATAATTATCCATATTTAGCCAATCCCCCGCATTCGACACAATTAAAACAAGTAAATAAATACGGACATAGGTACCTTGCATAATCAGTAAAAGGTACCCTGCATTCATTGACTAAACAAATTGCGGCACCGTCTTGACTTGTTAAGTCAAAGTTTTTTTTTTAATGAAAATAAGGGGGCGAACAAGCAAACGTGTCACCTGATGGGAAGCAACTTCCGTCACCCATGGACACTCGCAGAATCAGAAGAGCTGCAGGTGCGTTGCCGGCTTTTTAAGAGGGAATAGGGTAATAGGGGAGGGTAGGGAAGGGAATAGGGGAGGGGATTATGCCTCCGGTAAACTCACTCACTCGGCGAAACACAGCGTAAGCGCTGTTTCACGCCGGTTTTCCATGAGAACGTGGTATTTCTCCGGTCGAGCCGGCCCATTTGTGCCGAAGCATGGCTCTCCCACGTATAAAAAACTGGTGCTCGGAAGTCGAAAGTTGGCCTGCGAGTGAGATTCTTTTGTGAGCTATTCCTATCTCTAGTAGGGCAAAACCAGATATAGATCAAATATTGGGAACGGCCGTTAGCCCGTCATCGCGTGGCCATTTTGTGCTTTTTTTCATACAAGTAGTGTGCGTTTATTTTCTTGAATATTTCTTTTTTCGATTATTTCGAAGCACATTATGATACAGGAAAGAAAGTCAATTAGTTCATGATATCGATTAACAATAGATCAAGGGATGAGAATCCGTAAACACACGTAAAAAGCTATGCAATTTTTATAGCCAAATTATTAATTGATTTGAATTTTAGCACTAATGCCTTACATAGCACGAATAAGGGATTAATAAACTTATAAATTATTTTTTTAGCTTACAAAAATACCAATTAAAAAGCCCAAAAAACGTTGTTCAAAACTTACGTATTTAATGTTAAATCCACGTGTTTGAGGCATTCTTTGACCATTCTTATGGTTTATTATTTAGCGTAACCACAGAACTCAACAATATCTGGCATTAAATGTTCACTAAAAACCTTTATTAACACTTTTATTACATGAAATATGCAGACCGAGTACCGACTCCTTTGTTATGTCCTACTAAGTAGGACATAACATTACACGCTTTTGACGCTTATACACCGATATAAGGCTCTCTCCAGTCTATAGTACCTCAATGACTTTTTGCTTTTCTAAATGAAAAAAAAAGCCATAGACAATAAATAGCTGTCAAAAAAACATCTGTCAAACTCGTGTAGAAAATCCATCGATTTCTACGAATTGTACTAATTTGAGATTGCTTTATTTAATTATTAAAGCTGGCTATCAATCTCGACTGTGGTTAAAATAAGTCAAAATTTTATTGCGGTTCCATAATTGCATCATTAAAATCCATTAAAGATGACGGTGGACGGCGATGAGAAACCTCAACGTGATCGCGTGTTTATGGACATCAGCATCGGTGGCTTACCCTCCGGTCGGATAGTTTTCGAATTATTCAATGATATTGCACCTAAAACCGCTGAGAATTTTCGTGCACTATGTGCCGGCGATATGGGTGTAGGCAAAACCACCGGCAAAGCTTTGACTTACAAGGTATACTAGTATCATGAAATGTAGGTACCTACTTGGTACTTTCCATCAATAAAGACAACCATTATTAGTCTAATAATTTATAGAAAGTATATGAAGGCTCCACTGCAATAATGTCCACACATTCCAGTCTGCTTTAACATACTTAATTATTATTTTTGACTAAGATGTTGCTAGAACTTCTTAATAATTATTGTTTATATTATAATGTTTTATTTTTCTATAAGGGCATGGTCTTCCATCGCGTTGTCAAGGACTTCATGATACAGGGTGGTGACTTTACCAATGCTAATGGTACTGGAGGAGAGTCAATTTATGGAGGAACATTTGAAGGTTTGTATCATGTATTATATTTTTTGTATATGTTGCTGCACTGCAATGTGGTGCATGATCCCTGTGTGTGAACTTTGAGATGTTTTAACATAGGTACGTAATTCATTTTTGATATATCATTGCTGAAGTTCTAACACCATGTAAGTCAAAAATAGCAACTTTTCAGAAGAGAGAAAAAATTGTTTGAATTTTGTATAGATGTTACGCTCAAAGAACGAAAACGCTCAGTGAGCGAAAAAATGGCTCACAACGCGTTGTGGTAATAGTGAAACGGCCACGACGCGAAATTCGCGTTGTGGCCCTAGTGAAAACAGCCACGACGAGTTGTGCTAATCACAGAAATACCACAAAGCGAAATTCGGGTCGTGGCTAGAGATGGGCATTTACCCGGTAAAAACCTGAGGCTCGGGTAAATACCCATTTATACCTATTTTTACGACTTTTACACGCCCACGTGTGTGCGCGTGTAAAAGTCGGTCCTGCACCTGATCTTTCCCCAGTGCTCCATTGGGTTATGAGAGTAAAGAATAGTGCTCTTGTGTACTGCGCACACACTTGGGCACTATAAAATTACTCCTGCTTAACTGGCCTGGTTTCATTAAAACCAGAGTGCTCTTGTGTATTGCGCACACACTTGGGCACTATAAAATAACTCATGCGTACCTGGCCTGGCTTCATTGAAACCAGAGTGCTCTTGTGTATTGCACACACACTTGGGCACTATGAAATAACTTCTGCTCAACTGGCCTGGTTTCATTGAAACCAGAGTGCTCTTATGTATTGCGCACACACTTGTGCACTTTAAAATTACTCCTGCGTAACTGGCCTAGTTTCATTGAAACCAGAGTGCTCTTGTGTATTGCGCACACATTTTTTTTAATGAAATAAAGGAGCAAACGAGCAAACGGGTCACCTGATGGAAAGCAACTTCCATCGCCCATGGACACTCGCAGCATCAGAAGAGCTGCAGGTGCGTTACCGGCCTTTTAAGAGGGAATAGGGTAATAGGGGAGGGTAGGGATGGGAAGGGAATAGGGGAGGGTAGGGATTTGTGCCGAAGCATGGCTTTCCCATGTTTACTTTAGCTTAACTTTAAATTAAAGTTATGGCATTAAAAATGTATCTGAGTGTCGTGGTCATTAGACAATTAGGCATTGTTACTGTTTGCAGATGAAACGTTTGAACTGAACCATGACAGGCCGTATCTATTGTCTATGGCAAACAGAGGGAAGGACACAAATGGATCACAGTTCTTTATGTAAGTTACAGAACAAGGTAAGAAGTACAATGAAAAGGTGACCAAGCTAGGTACAAATCCCATTAAATATAATAATTGGACCTGATGCTAAGTATGTTACAAAATTACATATAAGTACCGTAAGTATTAGTTTCTATGGCCAAGTAAGCTATTGTAATAAAAAAATAATATTATAGTTTTGTATTTTTTTAATGTCAACTTCAATTTTATATTATAATTGGTGCGTTACACCAATGTTTAGATTTAGAATGGAGTATTATTAATAATAACTTTGAAATAAGAATGTAAAAATACTCTACTTATTGTAGGTACTTTTCTATACATAGCATTTCATTGTTCTTTGATATGCAGTTAAAAGTTAAATATTTTAGTAATATTTTATCTTAGTTAACTGTACCTATCGGGCTTTAGCCTCTCACACATATCAATGTTTATACCAACTAAGAACAATTTTGAAATTTATGTTCTCCAATGTATGACATGTTTATTCTGTACGCAGTGTGTGCGTACGTGACGCAAACTGCGTGTACGCTCACGCGCTAAGCCGTGTGTTGTTGTGTAGAACGCGGCCGAGCTGGGAGCGGCGCGCGCTATCATTCTTGTGTTCTTGTGTGTTGTAGAACAACACAGCCGGCACCGCATCTCGACAAGTGAGTATATCTTTGACCTTTTTTTTTGTTAGATGCCTTAGGAACTTTTTTCAAAATAGTTTACTTAGGTTGGATTATAATACCAATATTAAATAGGGTGACATTAAAATTCTGGAACATTTTAAACTTGTTTATTTTGTCTCTTACTGTACCTACAGAAAAATGAAAATGATAAAACTCATTGATCTATGGATATTGGGGTACAGTTTATAAAAATAAGTACAACATGAGTAGCAAAATGTAAGCTGTTAACCACTAATTGCTTTGTAAAGGCTCTACAAAATTCCATACTATCACATGTTCCTATCCTACATACTTAAACCAGCTAACATGTCTGCAGTGTGCACGTGGTGTTCGGTCACGTGGTGAGCGGTGCGGCGCTGGTGCAGCAGCTGGAGGCCTTGCCGGTGGACCGCAACGCGCGACCGCTGCAGGATGTCACCGTCGCCAACTGCGGCCAGCTAGTTCGGCTTAAGGGCGGTGAGTATTAGCGTACATGCGTGTGGACGTGCGTGCGTACATACGTGCTTGTGTGTCTACGTGAGTTTGTACGTGTGTAATAATAATAATGAGCAGCCTACGAATAATAAAAACTAAAGGCGGTGACAGACGTGTGAGTAAGTACGCGGACTTATGGCTCGACGATCTTAATCGCCTGTGTGTCAACAAAGAGCCGCGAGCCGCGAGCTACGCGCCGCGAGCCGCGAGCCTGGGGGTATGGTAATCCAGTGTGAGCGATTCTTGTGTGTCACCGACGCGAGCCGAGTAAGATCGCGAACTTAAAACCCGCGAACTTTAAGTTCGTACGTCTGTCAGGCACTTTTGAAAATGTAACTCCTGTGGGGCTAAAATGGTCACATTTAGCAATGTCTCTCAATCAATTCAGCGAATGAATTGTCAAAACTGTCAAACTGACAAATGTCAAATCAGTACAAAAATACAGAAATGCATTTTGCGATTTTAGAAAAATGAATCATGTTATGATTCATTTCATGATTCTTCAAAGCGACCATTTTAGCCCCGCCGTACTTCAACCGTTTTGAATTTTAGTTCCTTTTCGCACATTAAAATATGACAATAGCTACGAAACACCAACATACAAATTGATGAAATAAAACCATTGACAATGATTGTCACTTCTATACATACACAAAAATGTGACTCGAATACATGCATAAAGTATGCGTGTATTAGGTGTATATAGGTTTAAACTTTAATTGCACCCGGTATTATAGTCATAATTTAATAGTTTTGAATTATTGCAGGCAAGAAGCGTAAACAGGAGAAGGAAAAAACTGAAAGTGGAGAGGAATCTGATAAATCTGTCAAAAAGGAAAAGAAGAAGAAGAAAGATAAGAAGAAGAAGAGGTGATAAATTACCACACTGCTCTAATTAACTTGCTTCCAAATTCCGTTACCTTTTATTCCTTCTGCCGTTCCTTACCTCTTTACCCTGTCTGTGGCACAACATATGCATCCTTTGTGTCAAGTTGCCAAAATAGAAGAAAAAAAACCCTTCAATTTGCCTTCAATGACATTTGTTCCTTAACCTGGACATGGAAGTGTAAAAAAAAACATTTTTTTTTAATTTTAGACATCAATCCGGTCCGTCTGAGGAAGAGGAGGGAGAGGCTCCCGAGGCACCTTCTCACCCCCTGGTCCAGACCACCAAGATAGACCCCCGTGAGATACCGGATGTCCCCACCAACAGGTTTCTGATGCGCGGCGGGCGAGATCAGGACAGAGATAAAAATGACCCCAAGAGGGACAGAGAGAGGTGATTGTTTTCTTTACTTCACGCCTTACTAATAAAATGTTTTCCTGACACGTTTTTATATTAATAAAACTACACTCTTACGGCACAAAGTTAAAGAAATGTTATGACTGATAAACTTTAATCATTAATGTATACTTAATGCACATTTAACATGAGACCCATACAATTTTCGTGAATTCTTTAATTAAATTAAAGTAATCATTTAATGTTGATGAACGTAAGAATTGTTTAAATTAATTTTTGAACTCTGAAATAACTGTTGACATCGCAGGCCACGTTTCCGCGAGAAAGAACGTAACGCCTACACTCGCAGCGGGAGGATCATCAAAGGCCGCGGTGTATTTGTAAGTATAAAATGTTTATGGGTATGTTGTTTTTGTAAATAAGTAAAATACCACAGTCTGTTAAAATGTTATGAGGTTATTGGGCCAGGTTCTTTAGTAAGAACAGTTTTTAGTTAGTGTGTATTAAAGTTTTCGCCTCCGTGGTCTAGTGGTATAGAGCGCGGCTCTTGACTCGGAGGTCGTGGGTTCGATTCCCGCGTTGGAAACATGTTATTTCCAAGTTTGGTTAGGACAATGCAGGCTGATCACCTGATTGTCTGACAAGTAAGATGATCCATGCGTCGGATGGGCATGTAAAAAGTCGGTCCTGCGCCTGATCTCTCGCCAGTCGTGTCGGTCGTCCGTCCCACTGGGTTATGAGAGTAAAGGAATAGAGAGTGCTCTTGTGTACTGCGCACACACTTGGGCACTATAAAATTACTCCTGCGTAGCTGGCCTGGTTTCAATGAAACCGGCCACCGTCACCGAAACCGGTGTGGGAGCTATTATTATTATTATTATTATTAAAGTTTTCTACACGTTTTGCCCCAAAGGGAAATTACGAAGAATAAGCGAGTGCGGGGCTGAAATGGTCACATTTAATAAGTCACATTTTCGTCTCAATCAATTCAGCAAATGAATTGTCAAAATTGTCAAACTGACAAATGTCAGATTGGTACGAATTACTAGCCATGAATTGCAAGCAGACTTGCATTTTGCGATTCAAAAAAAATTTACCACCAAAGCGACCATTTTAGCCCCGCTGAGTGTCGCATTCGTCTTCGATTGCTCATATCTGTATAATAAAGACTCTTGAAGAATTGTAAAGATCATGACGCATTTCATTGATGTCCATGGCTCAAGTGTAGGGTTCTCATAACATTTCTTTATTTCGTAGCGCTACCGCACTCCGTCCCGCTCGCGCTCGCGGTCCCGCTCTGTGACGCCGCCGCACTGGAGGCAGGCGCAGCGCAGGATCGTCAAGTATTCTGACATTGAGGTAATTGCTACATTGCTTTAACGTGTATGTGGGCCCTTTGACTATCAATTTTATTGCGCAATATCAAGTATTGTACAATTTTATTGACATTCTTCAATATTATTGTAGGTATAGGGGCCCGCTTAACGTGTAGTAGATTTTACCACACCATCCTTGTAAATCACAGTATTCCACATACATATGAAATTTCGGCATAAAAGCTAATTAGTGTTATTTATATCTTTACAACACTAACATATTTTATCTAATTCAGTTTAATATTTTGTTTGTGTGAAAGAGACAAATATTCACCCAAAATAATCTGCAAAGAGGCGATAAATATCACTGTATGTTCTCCGACTTTTCGAGCTTGTTAGTAATATTATATTTTTGTTTTGTAGCGCGTGGATCCGGACCAAAAGGATCAGGAACCTCCAAGAAACAACAGACCAGCTGACAGATATCAGTATAGTAAGTTTTTGTGGGGACGGGGACCATATTATGCCCCGAGTCTATCCGCTAAGCGAGGGTTGGCTGAGAGACTCAGTTCCGCGTTTATTTTAAGCATGAGTAGTAAATTTTTACTTGACTGTTTAATTTCTTAAGCAGTATAATCTCGTGTGGTATTTTAACTGTGTGACAATTCTGCAGATATCTATATCTATGCAGAAGTGAGCTGACACTTCTTTACGAGAAAAGTTAAAAAAAAAAACTGGGATATAAAAAAAAAACTTTTATGAAAACTTATTTTAGCTGATGATGGCTGTAATTGATGAGATTGATACTATGTCTAGTATGCAAATGATCCGTTGACTGCTGCGCTCACTAAGCGTATTGTGTTATGTATATAAATAAGAATTTTAAGATCATTAAAATGTGTGGTTATGTCATATGTGTAACTTATTACTATTATGGAATCTACATTAATACTTCGATCGCGGATTCTAGGAAATGCTATTGTATTCTATAATTATTGTTGTCACGATCACCGGTGCTCTTATGGGGCTTTCTGATAAAGTGCCGAATAGGCTATTCACAACTTTTTTGACAGATTCTCCATACTTTATCTGTCAAGTTAAGTGGTGGATAACCTATTCGGCATTTATCGGGAAGTGGTGAAACAGGCCCCAAGTGTGGTAACTGGTAACAATATAATATCACACTGTGTACAAAAATTTAAAACACTGTAATCATAACATGAGATGAATAAACTACATTAAAATTGTTTTTATAAACCTTCCTCTGGAATCCCGTTTGTAGTTGACGAGAAGAAATAGGCAGGAGGGAGACGGATAGGCCGTTATGTGTTGTGCCGCGCAGCTATTGGTGCATTTACATTTTAGCACGAACGTGATTGGTTATTTATTGCGTCGACGCAGCAACATCGACACAACGCAGATGAGATTTACGAAGCGACGCAACTGAGCAACATTTTGACATGCTTCATTCTTCCATTTTGAAAATATCGCTATTCACCATAACAACTAACTAAAAAAAAAAATATGTAGAATCCACATTCCATAAACATGTTATTATAAGTAATTATTTATACCAAATAAAATTTTTCAATTTTAAATTGTTGTTATTACATTATTATTATAATTAGCTCTTATGAATTATTATTAGTTCAGTACTAAAATGATTGACAGCTTGATCTAAATAATATTTTTTGTTTAGGACCAGATGAACCGGGCACTCCTGAAGGTCCACATGAGAAGGAAGAAGGGGAATGTGACACCACTATGGGTAATTTTATTCTAAAATATTTTTTTTTAGCATTACTTGCTTAAAAAAGTTATAAAACGAACTCAATAATTCTAAGATGACAATCGCTCTTATAGCGGTATGTGAAGTATTAAGAAAATGCATAATTTTTTATTCACAGAAAGAACTCTACATGAAAAGGTGGATTACAATGCCCTGGACTTTGAGGAGGATGTGGAACATGCAGGTGACAATTTAGTATTTTTATGTTTCAAATTCTGCATAATAATTCGTCCAAATACAAAACTGAGATCAAAATGGTGTGACTGGGCACAGAATTTCATATTCATTTTGAATTTTCATGTCAAGTTTTGTGCCTTGATTCGCCGTTTGGACTTATTAGTAACTAGTAGGTAGTAGGGCAGGAGCGACGGCGGCGGCGCGTTCCAATGTATACATTTATATGGACAAGTCTCGAAAGCCGCTCTCCGCGCGGCGTACTAGACAGCTTATCAATATAAATGTATTCATTGGAACGCGACGCCGCCGCTCCCGCCCCGCTGCCCGTTGATTTTGAAACTGAAGCCTAGGGCTCGTATAAATAGTCAGTACTTAAGATGCGATCCGGTCTCAAGACACGGTTCAGCTCCGTGATTGGTTGGCTGTCAAAATTTGGACCTATGATTGGTTCTTGGAAATTTTGACAGCCAATATTGGTTGGCTGTCAAAATTTGGACCAATCACAGAGCCGAACCGCGTCTTGAGACCGGATCGCATCTTAAGTACTGACTATTTATACCGGCTATGGAGCCGAACCTCGTCTTGAGACCGAGATGCATCTGAGTTACTGACTATACCGGCCTAAGTATTGACACGGAAGTGCATTGTAAACATAATTTTCCGATTCGAGTTAAACTTTATTTCGAATGCTGAATAGAAGAGCGAGAGGCGGGGCGGCGTCGCTGGGAGCCGCCGGCGGGGCGCGCGGAGGCGCTGGCGCGGGCGCTCGGAGTGAACCCCAGACACGACCAGATCAGGTATATTCATCTGTGGCTTGTATTACATAGGCGGACCATATAACTTGCACTCGATACTTTCGACTGAGAAGTGAGCAATAGAAAATGTATGGGAAGTGACAATACATCGTGGCACTTAGCGACGCATTATGTCAAATCCACATTTTTGATTTCGCATCGTATCGTAATGCGAGTGAATTTTCATTTCCTCTACATGCATACATCAAAATCAGCTTTACTTTTAAAACACTTGAAAACAAGTAGATATTACATAGGGATGCGAGAGACGCAAGGGAGAGGGACTTCAGGGAGCCGAGGCGTCGGGAGGGGCTCGCGTCAGCAGTTAGCTACGCCCCTAAAATAGCCTCCGCCGTCGCCAACGTCCAACCCGCCCAGGACAAATACGAGAACAGGAGCAAAGGGGCGGCAGATGATGAATACGACCCTGTCAACCTGCTGAGGAGCACCTTCAGCAAGAATAAAGAGAAGAATCAGATGTGAGTTACTTTTGTGTTTTCTGGCTGCGCTGTACCTGCGTCTGTAACCATATTTGAGTAGCTTTTGAGATAAAACGAGTATTATTTTTGATCCTATCAAAAGTACTAGACTCTTTGTTGAAACTGGTAATAAGTACTACTTACTTAGTTTGCCTAATATGATACATAGTAGATGAGTATGTTCTCTTTCAGGAAAGAAGACAAACCTGACCGTAGAGAATACAAGCCCAGAGACAATAAGGACGACAGACGCGAAAAGTACAGGAGTGAGCGAGAGAGGAAACACTCTGACAGGGACGACAAGAGATTCGACGATCGCAAACATTCGGAGAGTAAAGACGACCGTAGAACAGATACGAGAGATGCGCGTAAAATTTTGGACGACAAAAAGAAAAACAACGATTCTGATAAACATAGGGGGGACAGAGACAAAAATAGGTCCAAAGATCGGAGCGAAAGGCGAGAAAGGTCTAGGAAGAGGGAAGATAGCCACGAGGACAGAAGAAGGGATGACAGAAGAGATAAAGATAGGAAGAAGCATGGATCAGAAAATAGGTATGCAATGCTCAGAAGTTTTTTTCTGCTGTTCTTTAAGGACGCTATCACATTTTTTCACAAATATCAGCGATTTTCCGGTACCATTTTAAAGAATTAGTAGTCACACTGCGAGGATATTTTGGTTTCAAATGAAAGATAATATATTCATCTCCACGTCTATACCATAAAAATGTTATAGCCGCATACAAAATTTTCACATAAAATACGTTTTAACCATCACAATAATCGCAAAATATAAAAAAAATGGGGTCTGATTAGGTACCATTATAGCTAAATACACTGAACTAAGGAAAATAAATATACAAAAAAATTGTTGCTTATTTAGTCCCCTATACGATATACCTATACGGAAATAGCTAAATATTTTATATAAAAAATAAGTAAAATTTCCATTTATAAGAAAAATAATAAACGCTCTCTTTCTTCATACATTTTCGCCCTATCAAGAAAGCGGCGAGCGTCGTAACCGCCACTGTATAAGGCGCGCTGATATTGAATGTTATTTTAATGTCCTTAACGTCGATATTCGTACTGACCTGCTAATTTTTGTTATAATTTTTGTGATAGCGTCCTTAATATTGAAAATATATTATTAGCAACATCTTAATGGAATCAAATACTCCATAAAAACTTGTAAATGTAATGAAATGTTCATTTGGCAGGTCACCAGAGCATCGGGAGAGGAAGCATTCTTCGTCGGACGCAAGAAAGAAAAGCCCTGACAAGTCTTTAGATGAGAAGAGCAAGGTAAGAGACTTTTTCTTACAAAAATGTAAAATTTTGTTTTGGTCATTAAAATGTACCGGAATCATAGAGTCTGGCCAACGAAAGCTGAACCAAGCATTTATTTTGATTGGCAACACTATTCTGCCAGTCGATGGTTTGCGGTTGTACGATTTCATGATCTTGATACTTGGTCATAATTATTATTTTATATATCATCATATTGTGATCTTTTAATTTTTCATACTAGACATGTTATTTATTTTAATAAATGGTATTTTTATTGAAAATCTTCACGAAGATTCGTATGAGAAACAGAAAAGTTTCCACCATACCATTGTGACCTAATTACCCATCGAATATTCTACTCTCTCGTTAATACCGATTAGACAAAAACACAAATAAAACACAATTATTTTACATGCACTTTTTCTACTATATTCATTTATTATTATTACAAATTTTAGCTAAAAACACGACCGGTTTCGAAACAATTCTACTAGGCTTAGTTAGCAATATATTTTCTAAGTCAGTATAGGCTATAATTTATGTCAGACTTTTCTTTTATAGGTGCATAATTTTTTGCACATTGGAGTTATATAATATCTAGCATCTGCAGAAAATGATCTAAATCTTTTTTTCCTACTACATTGTGTGATACCATATAAATAATTTTTAAATTTGCCGCGGTTCGCTTGGTTCAGCTTTCGTTGGCCAGACTCTAGTATTTCTCGAATTGAAAAAACTATATTTAAAATGAATGGGCAATGCATATGACAAAAATGTAAATAATTTAAATATATTCCAAAAATAAGATTAATGCTGGATCTAATTCTACTCTTATTCAGGAGGTGGAGAGGGACAAGGCTCGCAAGGAGCTCATGGAGATCGTGCGGCTGATCAAGTCCAGACAGAAGGACAGGGAGAGTAAGGCCACAGGTATATTGCTTTTATAGGCTTGTCATATTATTGCATAATGTTCATAGTAAGTAACATATCACCTAAAGGCGCTAAGCCCCGATAGAGAAGGAATGCAAAAGTACAAATAAATTGATGCTTAAGTAGATGGCGGATCTATAGTCGGGGCATTTTAATAGGCCACATTTGACAGTTCATCAAAATTGAGCAAGGTAGCCTTATAACGACGGCATAAAAAAATAAATATTTTGTCATTGTTATTACTGCACAATTTATAACTTTTTTTAATAACGATTACATATTTATTATGAACATAACCGATACGAGTTTTTTTACTATTTATTTTCACTGATATACAATTTTAAACATAAAAAACCAATTATGATTTAAAGAACTGAACGTCGTTACAATGTTACGTCAGTTGACCTTTTTAACCCCCGACAAAAAAGAGGGGTGTTATAAGTTTGACGTGTCTGTCTGTCTGTCTGTCTGTCTGTCTGTCTGTTTGTCTGTGTGTGTATCTGTCCGTGGCATCGTAGCATCCAAACGGGTGGACCGATTTTGATCTAGTTTTTTTTTTTGTTTGAAAGCTGACATGATCGAGAGTGTTCTTAGCTATAATTCATCATCATCAGCCTGCTCAGTGCTGGACAATTAGAGTTTATCTGGTTCATGAAAGGCCGTTAGCAACTTGTAGTCGTTTGATGGGTTTTATATTTCATTCTAGTTCGTGACATTTGTGAATATACAATATACGTATACACATAATAATGGAAAGTTGACCTGGTGCTCCAGCATCGCCTGGTAATCAATAGGATATCCAACTCCTCGCCAACTAAGAGGAGAGGTTTCGTGTTTGGGCGCATTTTAATTGCGACAACCAGTAAGAAGTAGATAAAGTATAAACAGTAAATATTTACATGCTGCTGCTGCAGCATCACCTGGATTCTATAGGAATCGAGCTTCGTATGAACCCAAAGTGGAGGTTTCATGTTTGGGCTCATATTAACGGCCTTATCGAAAAGGACATTGATAGATGGTAATCATGAGAATATGATTCTGTTGATAGGAATTATTCTGCACTATAACCAACATAAGTTTAAAAAGTATGAAAAAAAATTAAATTAAGAAATTTAAATAAACCCCCGCCAAGAAAACTTTAAAAAGTAATGAAATAATATTTACTGCCTTTAAGTTCAAATAATTCCTAACTTGTGTAAAGTAATATTTTAGTCCATAATTGTTGTCAAGGTGTGTCGGGGGACCGCTAATGTAGATGTTTAATTTCACATAACAAGTTTAAGGATCAACTCACAGCGATCTGAATCGGGATAGGTAATCAGCGACTTGGCGGTTGTAGGTTGTAGTTTACTTGGCGGTCCCCCGACACACCGTTTATTTCATTACTTTTTAAAGTTGTCTTGGCGGGGGTTTTTTTAAATTTCTTAATTTAATTTCTTTTTAAACTCTAGGGTGTTACTCTAAAAATCGAAAGCTAATAAGTAGAATCAGATGCATTGATTACTTGTAACGAAATATCCCCATAAATTCATAACCACATTGTGAAAAGTAACACTTATTCATGTGAAATGAATAATGATAATACAAAATTTAACAGTTTTGATATTTTAAGTGAATAAATGCTTAATTTGTTGTTAAATATGTACTTGTCTTATTTTGCTCCTTGAATTTACAAAAGAAAAAGTAATACTAAGACAGGAATTCGTTTTTGGTTTTACAAATAACATAAAAAATTCAAATATTTTATTTCAAGTCCGTATCGATTTATTCGTTTTGGTCGATGTTTTAAGCAGCTCACCTCACTATGGAGATTATTCTGACAGATGTCAAATGTGGCCTATTAAAATGCCCCAACTATAGTATGCATATTATTTGATCGGATTATGACAGGTTAAAATTGTAGATGATTTCTGTCGGCTGGGTTTGACATAAGTCATAACACTCATAACCATATTAATAGTATTTTAAGGGTGGCATTTTCTTTTATAAAAAATCCTTGGAAAATAAAAACGAAGGAAATATTTTGTACTGTAAAGTATAATTTGTTTGTATTGTTACAGAATCGAAGAAGAAGCGCGACCCGTCGAGCGACTCGTCGGACGGCGAGAACCGCAAGCGGCGACGATCGCGCGGACGCGATTCACGCAGCAGGTGAATACCTACTCATACTTTATAATACTAGAAATCGCCCAATGGTCGAAATTCGACCTTAGTTTCAACGACATTAGGACTACTACGTAAAAATATTGACTTTATCATATTTTTTTCAACTCTTGTCTCTGGGTCTCAGCTGATCTCAGACTGGCTGTGTAAGCATTGTCTAATAGTATCTAAGATTCAATAAAAAAAAAAAAAACTATAATCCATTTTCGATTTGTCACCTTGTTGTCAACAGACTTAAAATAAAATTAATTGTTCGTAGGTCCAAGCGTCAGTCCAGGAGTCCAAGACGCGCAAGACGGTCTTCCTCGTCACACTAGAATTAATATCACAAGGTAAGACACTCCATTGGCGACACACGAGTTCAATCATTAACTTTATTACGTCTTTAAGTACATACAATAGACAATTTCTATCGAAGAAAGAGAGAGATAGATTAGTTAGTAAGTTACCCTGAAGTAAAATGTTTTTTTTAAGACAATGATTGTTTTTCGTGTCGACAATTCGGTTTTTTTTTTAATATGACCAATCGTAAAAAATAAATCATAAGAAGAATACATAATTTGTATAATTTTTATTCCTATTATAAGCTATTAAATTATAACATTGGTAACTAAACAAAATTACCAAGTTTAGACCACTTTAATGAATGATAAAAACATGAAGAAAAATCGAAATTCCAATAATTTTCACCTAGTAAACATCATAATATTATAATTATTGAAAAAATAAAGTAAAAATGGTCATATTATATTTTTAATTATTATAACTATTAAAATGTTTTTTCTTTATAACTAGGATTAAAAAGTTTTTTATTAAGACATTGATAGTGTACTTTTGTTCTGCTCTATGTTTGAAATAAATTCGTCATTTGAATTCAATTAGTTTTATTTTGAACCCTTTTTTTAATGATAAACAGATTTTGTGTTGGCTCTACACACAATCTTTTTTATGAAGTGGATCAGGAAATAGTAGATAGGCACTTTCCTGATCCACTACAGGCCTAGTAGGTAGGCAAGCGCCTACCACCACCCACGAACACTAAAAACACTAGAGGAGCTTACAGTTAATAAGGGCCGCGCCACAAAGGATTGGCAGCGGCGAGGCGAGCACTTTTAGTGTCATGTGATTTTAAACTTTATCTTCATTATTGTAAAGCCGGCGCCAGACATGTGATCAAATACACAAATTTGCCAAGTGTGGCACTGACATTTGCCTATTTGTGCAAAGTTAATTGCTGGCATTTTCCGATTTGTGCAAAGTTTGCTCAAACTTTGAAGCCCATGTCTGGCGCCGGCTTAATACATAGTATCGTTTGAGAAATCGTGGCTGGCGGCCGCGAGCGGCCACGGGCGGCCGTAAACTTCTCAAGCCATACTATGTATTACAGTAATGAAGATAAAGTTTAAAATCATATGACACTGAAAGTGCTCGCCTCGCCGCTGCCATTCCGGTGTAACGCGGCCCTAAGTGATATACCTAACTCACTAGATGACGCCCGCAACTCCGTCCGCCAAAATTCATTTATCGCATGGGAACTTTATTAGTACGGGTGCCCTAGAACATTTTTTTTATTACTATCAAGCTAATTTTTTGTGAGTAGCTTCATTTTGATAAGACGGCATTTTTATTTGCGAAAAATCTGGAAAGTTAGCTAATAGAGATAAAAAGGATTTCGTACTTTAAATTGATAGTCCTAAAATATGGATTGTTCTATTTGTAGCACAGTGTTACTCTTAAATTATATGACTATTAATCTATCAATATACAAAAAATCAGCTTGTTAGGGTTCCGTTTTAGGGTTCAGTAGTCAACCAAGTTTTGTTGATTACAGAACCCTATAATCAAGTCAAAGTATGAAATAATTTATATTTCTGGTAGCTACTACATTCAAGATTTTTCGCAGATAAAAAAAAAAAATTGTTTTAGGTCTCCCGTAATATATATTTTTTCGGGATAAAAAGTAATCTTAGATGTCCTTTCCCGGGACTCTAAAGTTTAAAGTATCTCCATACCAAACAACAAAATCGGTTTAGCGGTTTGGGCATGAAGAGGTAACCGACAGACACATTTTCGCATTTATAATGTTTTTTACACACACATTTACACAATCAAGGTGACTCCGCGTTAAAGTAAAAAATCGTTTTGGATATGTTTTTTAGATCGCTTGTTTTCTATAAGAGGCCGGGCTGGCCTCTCACAGAAAACAAGAAATGAAGAGAGCGTAAGCGACAAAATGGCTTTTGTCGCTTTTGAAAACCATAAATATATTTCATATAAGCTATGGGAAAATTATAGTGTATGCTTGAACTAATCTATGTACAAATATTGGAAGCTTAAATCACTCCTCTGTTGACAAAATTAGAATCCCTGTTTTTATAGAGGTTTTTTTGATTAAAATCGTTTTATGCTATGGGTAATTGAATGAATGAAAATACTTTTTTTTAAATTAAATAAGGGGGCAAACGAGCAAACGGGTCACCTGATGGTAAGCAACTACCGTCGCCCATGGACACTCGCAACATCAGAAGAGCTGCAGGTGCGTTGCCGGCCTTTTAAGAGGGAATACGCTCTTTTCTTGAAGGTTTGCAGGTCGTATCGGTCCGGAAATACTGCTGGTGACAGTTCATTCCAGAGTTTTACATTGAGCGGCAGAAAGTTACGCGAAAAACGCACTGTGGAAGACTGCCACTCATCAAGGTGATGAGGATGGTATGTTTTTCGCGTTTTATTGCACCAAAACAAATATGACGTACAAAACATAGTAACTAAAAGAGTAAGAAGTACAAAAGGCGGCCTTATCGCTACAAGCGATTTCTTCCAGATAACCTGTAATTCAAAGATAAAGACATGATGAATACTGACAAAGAACTTTAATTTCTTAGCTTTAGTCATTATTGAAAAAAATCAATATCGCTGCAGCCAAATTATCAAGGCGTCACCTTAAAATCCTCAAAATTCTATAGGCCTTACTTTGTGCAACACATACTCCGCATACATTATTTCATCCTTTTTTGTGGGGCTGCGTTATTAATCTGGTCAGTCCCGTCTATTCGTGCCGAAGCTTACCCATTGTACGTGCGTACGTTCTATAAGATAATTATAATAAATTTGATTACATAATAATATGACACAGGGACTCGGTAGGCTTTGTACAGGCAGGATATTATGTAGAGTTGAGTACTAGACTCTACACGTGTACGGTGTAAAGTTGCTAGTAGACTCTTAGTGCAAAGCCATAATGCTCCGTATTGTGTCGCTCGTTGTAGTAACGCAGGTCTATGTGTCAAGTGTCAACTAACTTTATTTTATTCCAGTGTTTTTCGACCTGTGGGTCGCACCCCCCGGATGGCCGCTAAAGGTCGAGAAAACTAGGCCCGTACCACGAAACGGTTTTGAGACTCAAACAATCGTACGAGAATGTTGCGTCCTACTGTAACAAACGTGAAATGACGTTGTTAGAGCAGGACGCGGCATTCTCGTCCGATTGTTTGAGTCTCAAAACGGTTTCGTAGTAGGCCTACTGTTTCATTAAAAATATTCCTGTATGAAACGGATTAAGTAGGAGAATTTTAACAAAAAGGTAAGTTCATAAACATACATTATAATATACATGATTATAAATATAAGGTGGTCGCCAAAACTATTACATTTAAAAAATAACTACCTGTTTGACCGAGCTTTGCTCGGTATTCGATAAAACACGAATAAAATGTAATTTTTTTTAATTATTCCTAGCTAGATCGATTTATCGCCCCCGAAACCCCCTATATACTAAATTTCATGAAAATCGTTGGAGCCGATTCCGAGATTCCAATTATATATATACATATATACAAGAATTGCTCGTTTAAAGATATAAGATAAAGATAAATGAACAAAAAGGGTAAATTCATACACATATATGACATGATAAAAAAGCAAATGGTGGGCCGGTAGGGAGTCGCGAAATATTTTTTCATACCATTGTCGCATCATTAAAAAATGTTGAAACTGCGTTATTCCGTTTCGACAAACAACACTGGAGCCGAGGCCACAGCCTCGCTCTAAGCTAAATGTAATAGAAGGAATCCTTTAATGCTGTAAATCGTGAAGTAAAAAACTTAAGCCAGCCTTGAGAGTTGAGCTACAATGCCACTGAAATAAAAACCTCGCTCCTTTCCCCGTATCTATAGACTTGACTTCGCCTTTGGACATAGTATGTTTCCTGTTTACGAGTCCAGAATTTGATGTATTAATGTTTCCAAGTAGAATAATTCGTTCGGTTCGGTCATTCGATTTGTTGGGTAAACAATAGAAAGGAAACGCTTCGAATGGCTCCGACAAGTTTTGTTATGAGTTGTAAGTTATTGCTTAAGTTTTTTAATATTACTGAAAGATCATCAGCAAGTTTCGTCTTTTGTTCAGGGTCCCCTTCTTCCGGTGATGCCTTAAAGCATAGAATTAGAACTAGAATTATTTTGATATCGTTGCCTTAAAGTTATGTTTATTAAGTTTGTATCCACGTTACTTAACTACTTCATTTTACATAAGTAAATATAATTTTAAAGATATACAGGGTGTAACTAAAGTGATACTTATTTGATAATACTTTAAGAGGTGTATGTGTTCCTGAAATAGAGTTCACTGTGATAGTAGCAGCGCTGAAAGAGCAATTTTTTTCTGATTTGTATGGGCAAGCGCCTCAGCGCCGCGCGCCATGCATATTCCCATACAAAAGTGAAAAAAAGTTACTCTTTCAGCGCTGCTACTTTGACAGTGAACTCTATGTCAGGAACACATACACGCCATGAATTATTATCACTTAGTATTGTTATACTTTGTATATTTTACATATAAAATTCTGTGTCACAATGTTAGGCCGCGTACTCCTCCGAAACGGCTTTACTTATTTTAACCTTTTATATGCATATTCAGTGGGTCTGAGAATCGGCTACTGGGTACTTATTATATTGATAAGTGCATTTTTTAAATAAATAATAGTAAATTATTACAACTCGAGACTGACGGCGACCATTGTTTGTGCGACGGGATAGCGATGGACGTTGCCATGGTGACATACTTATTTAGTCACTTCAATAAAATAATACGGGCGAAATACTTTATATGACAAAGAAATGTTTGCCGGGACAGCTAGTTTGTTAATAATTTTGTATATCATAATCATCTCTGCTAAACGTTTGCCTCCCCAAGAGTTCCTACTCGAGAAGAAAAAACCTAGGATTGCCACGTTTAGGGTTCCTACCCTTCTCGTGGCCATCCTAGGTTATTTTAATTTTTTTTAAATACAATACTTTATTCCTTAACTTTTGAATAGTTTTGTTTGATAAAAAGTAAAAACATACCTACCTACTTGGTAATTTGAACTACATTTACTACTGGCTACGTTCAAACCAAAATTACTAGGTCAGCCCTGGGCAACTTTAATTTTGCCGCCCCTATGTTCAAACTCTGCTGCCAATTTAGGACGCCACAGGACACTGCCGCCCATGAGCCATGATCTGCCTATACCCCCTAACCCTAACCCCCAAAAGTTAGCGAGCGTTTCGTAATTTATGGCAACTCCATACGTATGTATTTTTAACTTTTTTGCTTATACCTAATCGACAATACGTTAGTATCCCCTTGAGCTAGTGAGCTTGCTCACAGTCAGCGGCAGTCAGTTTGGTGTGAACGCAGCCATAGTTACTAACTCACTACATTTACGCCAAACTTTTAAATTCAGTGGCTGAAGAATTAGAGTGCGATACGGAAAACATTTCAAAAACGCGCATCAACTTCCAATATTCAGTTGATACATTTCTGTATCGCGTCATGCACAGTGCAGAGGCGCCGTCTTAGTACTGACCTGCCGCAACAATCTGCGAGTTAGGTCTCAGACTCCGTGAAACATCTAGACACATCTGTGCTGGTATATTTAGATATTGGGAAGTGCCGTCGTAAATACATACTGGACCTATGAATATTACGACGGGCGTTATTATCGTTACTCGACGTCACACTCGTGGATTCTATGTGTTTTTGGGTTGATATGTCGTTATGGGATGTGAAAATAATGTTCTAATGACATTTATTATGTTATTTTGTATTTTTTAAACAATATTAAGGAGTTTGATTAAATTATAAGAATTAATTTATGTTGGTCCTTCGAGCCGGATAAAAATTTTCACCAACAAAATTCTGTTTATTTTACATAAATTACAAAACATGGAACATGAAAAATATTTAAGGTTGTTTTTACATTTGTAATTTTGCCCAATTAAAATCAAGAATACCAATTATAAAATTTATATTGCGTAAACTCCTAACATAGTAACCCTATTTTTAGGTTTTAATTTCATGTCTTCTTAAGTTACTACCAAAATAATGTCTCACTAATGAGCACTAATAATAATATTAGCATATCCCGGTTGTCTTTAAGAAAAACTTGAAAACTCCTTGAGCCAAGTTTGTAACACTTGTGTTGTTATGTATATATTTGTAACGAGATTCACTTTTAAAACCAACGCTCGTTTTCGTTCGGGCACACTCCGTGGCCCAGTGGGAGAGCAGCTATGTACATCGTTCCACAGTTTGAATGCAGCGCGCGTGCTTCAAACCGGAAGTATAATGCGATTATCGATTTGCTTATGACAGAAAATGCGTTGAATGGACAAGGATCGCGCGGGCGGCGACGCGGGGCGCGCGGGGGCGCTGGGCGCACGGACTTGCCGAGGGCCTTATGGTGTTAGTGACGTGCGATACACTTGTCGATGTTATGTTATCGACATGCCAAGCGTCTTTTAAGAAACTCGCCAATCAAAAGTTAAATAATATTTATAAGACACTTCTCAAAGATTTATTACTCTGCAAGGAGACATTTTGTAAAAGATTAAATTCTTTCAGAAGACTGTCTTACTGAAATGAAACGCTATAATTAAGTGCAACGCTAGCACATATTATTATTACTAAATACTTAATTACTACGCAAACGTTATTGCCTAGAGTAGATACTGTTATTTAAATTTATAATAACAAGTAAAACGACAGGAAACATTTTTTTTACTTGAATCCCTCTTACAAATTTTAGCTCTACCATAAAACAGGTCTAGTTTACTGGTCAGACATACTTTTGTCCTCAAAGAATGTTTATTTTTATCCAGTATACCTACGAATAATAAAAACCAAAGAAGAGTAACTGTCTCAAAAATTTGTTCCGCGAGTTTACAAAATGAGACCCGAATACATGCATATTTATGCATGTATTCGGTACACAATTTTTGTATTTATAGAAGTGACAATAATTGTTGGCTTTATTTCGTAAATATTTGAGTGTTAGTGTTATATTTTAGTGTGTGTGCGATAAGAAACCAAATTCAAAAAGGTAGAAGTATGGGAGTTAAGTTTCCTTAGTTTTTATTATTCGTAGCAGTATACTCACTTTTGTTAATTCACATTCCACGTCTAGTTAGATTTGCAGAACCTTTTAAACGTGAAGCACTAAATGTGTATATGGCTCTCAATAATTGGCATTGCCAAGATAAACGATGGAAATAATATTATGTTTCATCGAGTCGATTGTTATGATGCGGGACATGCCTAGCTTTAGCATTCGTAGCACCGCGTGCGTCCTGCGCGTCAGTGCGCCGGAGGCAGCGGGCTGCGCCGCTCGTGTTCTCGCAGCCCGCCGTTCAGGATCTCGCGTGTTGTGCAAATGATTTTGTTTTTATGGCGCTCATATTGCTGCAAGTGTTGGTGCTGGCCGTGACCGCGGGAGCCGTGGACGGTCAGTTTCTGTGTTCTATTGTCGATGCCACCACGTGGTCAACCTCGGAGTGTTTACGGCGGTCGACGCATGCGCGCCGCTCGTTAGCTTCCTCGGGTCAAACACCGGCCTAACCTCCGAAGCCTCTTTCGGGGCTCCGGCCTCCGAGTAAGTCTAGATGTAAGCGGCGGCGGCCGGGACACAGGCCAGGGTCCGGCGGACTCCTCGCCGGGAGCAGTTTTCCACGACATAGGTACGAACGTTTCCTGTCGGACGTCTCCGGCCCGAGTACTTCAATAGTATACATCCGGGCTCCGAAAGGAATAAATAATGAGCGAATAAAACACGTATTTATTCATTCGGACGCTTAGAAATGTAAAACAAAACGATTCAAACGAAAACCGAGTAATCAATGAATTTAAAGTCTGCGTAAAATTAAAAAAGAACGCAACCAAAACACGAATAGTGTCCTTGTAGACTCTACCCGCCACTACCTACTACGTCTCGTTTGAAACGAGTTTCGTTCACTGTTCCTCAAACAAATAAAGCATTAGGCGAGGTGTTACGCGTTTATTTTATCGCTAGCCTTTTCCCGCGGACCCGTCGCGTGGAAATTTCGGTGTTCGACGCCGTGGTCGAATATAAATAAACATGCGACGGGTCATACGCGCGGGGTTTGTGGAAGCAAATTGACTCTAAATTAGAGTCAATTCGAGCGACAACAATATGTCAATGTTTACGTTTGTGAGAGCTACGAGAGGCCATTTAAGGTAGACGTAAGACGGAGCGACTCGCTACCGCTAGTCGCTAGCTATAATATCTTCGGATAACGATCTCGTCGATTTAATCTCGGTAAGTGGGATCGTTTAAATGTATGCTACATTCCTAGATGCCGAACATGGACAATTTATCCGATTACGATAATGGAAACATTCGACCGAGTTAGCTCGATTTGGATGAAATATTTTATGATTTGAATGTCGGTTTTAGGAAACGCGGAACGTGTATTTAGCGGTTAACAAGTCCCCTGGTTGAGGAATATAAATTTTAAATAAGCCGATGGCCATGACGTAAACGCCAGATATTTTTGGTGTTTGTCATTCATTCGATTGTTCTATAGAGTAATAGTAAAACTCCTCAAGTTCAACAAAACATTAAAAAACCCTCCGTCTTGAAGCATTTGGAACATACAAAACTATTTACTCACAGTGTCCGAAAATGTAGAGCATTGTGAAAACTGCAAATTCAGAACTATTAACCTATAACAAGAAAGAGGAACTGAATTTTCTTCTATTCTAAATTATAAATCTGTTTATTAGCGGCACTAATAAAATAAATTCTAACTATAGAGTAGGTGATTAATAAAAACTGCATTACACATTTTCTTTACCAATGATGCATTGAGAGTTGAAAGCATTCTTTAAAACAAGAGTCGGGCTCTTGCACTATTTTGATATCACTGTTGTAAACTGTCAATGTATTTTCTAACTAAGTAACAAAAAATTAAACAAGTATACTATCTACGCTTTTACGCGTACTTCCAAAGCTACAATGACAATGTCCCTTCGTTCCTGATGCGGCCCATTTCCCACCACTTTTCAACAATATTATGTAGTTATGAGAAACGAAAACAACGTCGAGAAATATTAATATTAACTTGTTGACTTGCAGATACTTGAGCAAATACTGAAATATTTATGATAGAGCCTTGTTTTGGAGTCGCTTTCTTTTGAAATGCGTTGGTTCCAGCGCATTGTAAACATGATGTTGATATATTATTATTGATTTAAAGTTTAAAGTCAACAGTGTTTCTAGAAATTTTTTCGAGCCCTTTTGTCATTTTTAAAAATATCATCATCCAAAGTCCAAATCTGACTTTAATGCAGTCTAGAGAGTATTAGAGTCTCTTAGGACCATAGACATAATATATACTGTCGTACTTAGGACGAATATTTATCACTTGGTAAAGTTCAGACAAAAGAAGTGCTTAAAAACACACAAGTAGATGTTTTCCCGCCAATAATAAAATTATACGTGCTAAAAGAACGGGAATCGTACCAAATTTTATCGACAAAAAGTAGTCTATGTCTTTCCTCGTGGTCTACTTTAAGAGTAAGTTATGCTGTAAGGAGAAACAAGATAAGTATCATGTTTTATTATTTATTTTGGATTGAACCCCCATTTTTCTAAGCAGACACCTACGCTGTTTTCCCGGCAAATCTGCGAATACTGAGTAAATCATAATCGCGGAAAGTGGGTCGACGTTTATATTCGGAAAATGGGGAAAATTGCCGCAACACAACAGCGTTATGTATAAGTACTGTAATATTATGTATTGTAAATTGTAGGTATATTTTAAACAACATCGATATATGGATATTGAATCATCAAACATTTTTGTTTTAATTAAAATATATTAATTTAAGGACAATTTTTGTGCGGTTTCTTATAAGGCTTTTCGGCTGAACTTCTCTTAAAAGCGTGACAAAAGTATTTGTCTTAGCATCGTTGATTACACAATGCGCTTTCGTCTTCAATTTTCGTAATCTTCTTTTTTTTTTTCTTATAATGGTACTTCGACTATAACCATGGCCAGTGTCGAGTATAATATTATGGCGGGAAAACAATATTCTTTAATACAATTTTTTCTATATTATCGTCAGGTCAGTCAGGTCTAAAGTCTAGTCAAAGTCTAAGTATAAAGTCAAGAAGTCAAGTCGGTCGATTCAGTAAAGTGGTAGACGCTTTACTGAAACTTTCGATGGAGTTTTGGAGGGAACACAAAAGAGCACGTTTCTGGTCATCTTCTTTCATTCTTGAATGAGTCAGCGAACGCAACGCCAAGTGTCATTTTTAGTTACAAAGCGAAAGTTTTGGATACGGTCAGAGGGCATGTTGGCCTGTCGACTGCGCTATAACGCATGCCCTTGACGAACAGAAAAAGGCACAGTGTGGACAAAGCTTGTTGACGATTAGTGATTACAATCAAAAGCTCGCTGCCGATTGATACAACTCCTGTCAATCTCAGAAACCTCAGAAATCAATGGTTTTCTCCGTATGTAGGTAACCCCTCTTTCTTCAAATTTCTGCGCTGGAATATATTCAAGTAATTTATTCAATTATTCTGAAGCTTCTCCGGAAGATTGATTACTGTAAGTATCTAGGAAAATACATCGAATATTTGGCACTACTGATTAGCGTTTATATCAAAATATGGACAAAGGCCAAAGCCTTCAATAATACCATATAATACCTAAGACTTGGTCCTAAGGGCCTGATTACAGCTACCGAGTAGAGTGGCGAGAGAGTGCTCTCGGCCAAGTCTCGGCCAATCAAATTAGTCAAAACTACTGTAACGCCTATCTACTCGGTAGGTGTGATCGAGCCCTAAGTTATCGAACTTCTAGAAGAAGTTGTCACAACCCCTCTTTTTGCGTCGGGCGTTAAAAATGAAGCCATAAAACCGTAACTCCAACGTAAAGGGCAAGATAATCAGTAATCACAAACAAAATGTTTTGGCGATGTTTCGCGGTCACCTTGTCCTGCCACTTGCCTATAAATTGTTTGTCTCACTTCAAATTACCTAGGGGACTAGATATGCTAAGTTTGGGAAGGTTATTACTATCGATTCGTGATGTTTACGAGAATCGTATGATAAATAAACTTGCTTAACTTACTTTCTGGAAGATTCAGGAAAATTACTGCAAAACTCCTTCTTACCTACTTGAAAGGATTTTTTGACGATCGAGACAAACAATGGGTTTCTTGGAATAAGATCAATTAATTGAACTGCTGCTCTACATCCCAGAAACCCGCCCTTTGTGGGATTTCGTATAATGGAATAGTATTTTATGTTCACAAAGTGTAATTTTAAGCCCCATGGCTTTCTTTAATTTAAGGCCTGTACGTTTTTACAAATTATTTTTTTAAAACAAAGTTGGGCAAATAGTTTCTGGGACCGTTTTTATGTAGGCAGTATCCAAGAGGTGGTAGCGCGAAAATTTGGCGAGCGAGAGAGTAGTCGTTTTTTTTACAATAATTGAACCCTATATCTATTTGCCTGTATCCTTTTTTTGTTATTTTTATGTCATAGGTTTTTTCACCAAGGATAAGTAGTCGTTTAGACTTTCTGGATAATCGTCGCTCCCCTCTACATAAACATCTCAAATTTAATTCTACTTCAAAGTAAAATCTGAATTGGATAATTTTGGAAGCAGACGGAAAAGCAGTACTTCGGTGATAAAATTTAAGAATCCAAACATTGGTGCGAGACGGGGCGATTAGGGGAAGTCTTTGTAAAGTGGTCTTTCCGCATCTGGAAGGGTCTTGAAGACCATTGTTATTTCCGGTATCGATAGCCGTTCTTCAATAGACTCCATCTTTTGTTTCGGAAGTCTTCGGAATATAAATGTTTTCGTCCTGTCAGTCGGAGCAAGATATATGGGTAGAGATTGACAGAATATTTCACTCACGGAAAGAAAAATAAAGCTCCTAAGTTTTAATAAAACATATATCTTTGGAGTAATATCATTTGGAATACAGGGTAAATGTTTATTTGGGTCTACGTTTTTTGAGAAAAACAAAAGTGTTAAGGCGCTGCAGCCGGATAAGTCTATAATATTAACGTGCTAGAACGCTTTAGTATAGGACATAGGTATAATATTATGAAACATCAAACACCAATTTTTTATTTCATGTAAGAAAAGTTGCTGATATATACCTACTTAAAAAGCTTATAATATTTACATTTACAAGCTCATTCGCAAAGTCCCGAATCGGAATAAAACCTGTATTGTAAATGTTTTTCTAAGGTTCTACGTTACCCAAAAATACATTCAAATGATTTGAACTCGTATAAGGAAATTAGTATTTTCTCCAAAGTTCATTGAACCGTGTAATTACTCTCGTAAGCTGGTAAAAATTTGTTTGATAGTATTTGTTACAGAACATTTGATACAAGAGCAGTCGAGTGTTGAAAGCACAAAAATGCCATACGTACAAGCTTTGCCGCAGAAATTTTCCCACATTACTTATTTAGTTTCGGTAGTTCATACGCAACTTGCGTATGAACTACCGAAACGAGCATTTAATTTCTGCAATAACAAGTATTTCCTAATACTCAAAACTCTACGTATATAGCAAAATTTGTTAAAAAACTATTAACACGGAATTTACGTCATTAGAATGGAAAACGCACAGTAAAAGTTCCTGTATAATTCTTATTTAAGGATTATCCTAAATTACCACAAAAGAACATGACATACTTACATAATTCCAATTATAACCCAATAAACTTCGATTTGTATAAAAAGTTAGTATAAGAAGTTGTACAATAAGTTTTGTATAAAAAGTTAGCTCAAGTATGAAAACTAGTTACAAGGTACAACTGATCAGAATTATTGTATAAAAGTTCAGTTTATTATTGTATAAAAATTATTGTACAATCGAATTGTATAAAAGTTCGTTGCAGGGCGTTAGCTATGCTCTTGTTTTCATTTATCCGCTACTTAACATAATCGTATTACAATCTTAAGTATCTCTTACTCATTCTTTCTCATTACAAGAGTATAATTTCGCAATCAACATACATCCATAATTTATTCCGTAGAGTAATCTCGAGAACGGGAAGCACGGTGGATGGGCACATGTTTCCCCTATTAAAGCGTAATATCTCCTCTAATAAATATTTATCGTAATTATTGTGGGCGTATGCATTATTCTTTCCATTATTTATTGGCAATAACAGGCAGTGGCGGGGCAAGAACTAAATTTTATGTGGGCGAGATATATTCTGCGAGGCCCCCTGATGGATGATTCGAGACGACTGATTTAGTTTAAAAAAAAATTTTATACCCTTAAATCCTAAAAAAACCTCGAGGCCGCGGGCGGGCGCCCACATCGCCCACGCCTTACGAGTTACGCCGCCTCTGATAACAGAGTAATAATTGTGCACGGAATGAAAGATGTTACAAGGCTTCAGTGACACGAGCGCTGTTTTAACGCGCTGCGTTTGTTTGCTGCAAACACGAAATAGTCAAAGTCAAACGTGACAAAATATATAAGTATATCTAAGAATAGTTATAAAGAAATAATAAGTGTCTTCAAATTAAAATAATCGGCCAAGTGCGAGTCGGACTCGCGATCGAAGGTTCCGCACCGTTATAGAGCAAAAATAGGCCAAAAATTGTGTTTTTTGTATGCGAGCCCCCCTTACATTTTTATTATATGTGTATTATAGTTAGTATTAATTATTATTGAAGTACACATATATAATTAAGGCATTTTTGAAAATTTCAAGTGTTTCCATTATTGATAACGAGCAAAAAAAGCCAAAGAAATCACGTTTGTTGTATGGGAGCCCACGTTAGATATTAATTTTATTTTGTTTTAAGTTTTTGTTGTTATAGCGGCAATATAGATTTACTCAATCTGTGAAAATTTCAGAAGTCTAGCTATAGCGATTTTTGAGATATAGCCTGCAGACACACAGACGTACAGACAACGAAGTCTTAGTAATAGGGTCTCGTTTTTACCCTTTGGCTACGGAACCCTATAAAATAACGTAAAATAATTAGCTATTTTTGGAATAATAAAAATGTTCGGAGTTCTTAATAATTATTTAATCAACTATTATTTACATAATTAGATTATCTCGTATCTTTAGATGTCTTGGTCGAAATTAAAATTTAAAAGAATGCGTTATCGACGCTTAATTCAAACGATTACAAAGTAGCGAATGGTAATAAGCTTTTTCTGTTTACATTATATTGTAATTTATGTAGGTATTTTTGAAAGGAAACCGATAAGAATCGCTTTATGGACCCTTTGTCACTGATAAAGTTACCGCCTTTGGCGATCGCGATTCCCGAGTTGGGACATGCCGAGGATATTGAATTTAATAAATTTCGTATAACTTATCGTTGTTTCTTGCTGGAAATATAGGGAATAGTACAATGAGTTTCTAAAATACTTAGTAACATAGAATATCATTGGAATAGTAACTATGATAATGGAAATATAGGGAAACTCCTTAATATAAGCAACAATTGAAATTGAAAAACAATTACTGGAGGATGCAGGGACCAATGCCGAATTTACATTTTTTATGAGTGTAGGCTATTTTATTTCCGCCGCCCCCTGTAGGAGCACGCTCTCTAGGACGCTGCCGCCCCTAGGCCACGGGCCAAGGCCTATAACGGCCTACTTATAAATACAGGGATGAGGGATGGCATAGACCACGGTTCAAACTTGTACGAGTTTTACCAATGTTTCTTTTTAAATTTTTATTGATAAAAGATTAAAAATATTTAAAAATTAGCTCTACCAAACTGAGCTTTGAAAGCTTAATTTAGAGAAACCCGCTAAGTAATCTTCGTAGCCTTCGAAAAAAATCAACAGAAACAGCTTCTTTTGAGTATTGAAAAGTTGCTTGTATTCAGGAATTTTTAACCGACTTCCAAAACGAGGAGGTTATATATTCGGCTGTGGATATTTTTTTTTATTATTTTAAATTTTTTTATTTTTGTATGTTCAACGATTGCTCCGCCGCTTGTGAGCCGATTTTCGAAATTTTTGTTTTGTTGTATTAGGTTTTAGTCCGTAAAGTCAGTTAGCGGATTATTCACCCTTTATTTCCGTCAAGACTCAACTATAACTGTATTTTCCGTTTCACAACAACACACTAATCTTTCATTTAATTATGACTGTAATTTGTTCCGGTCGTAAGTCACAGTTTATTTCATATAGACTACGTCCGACTGTTTTTATGCTATTTACTAGCTGTCCCGGCAAACGTTTCTTTGCCATATAAAGTATTTCGCCCGTATTATTTTATTGAAGTGACTAAATAAGTATGTCACCATGGCAACGTCCATCGCTATCCCGTCGCACAAACAATAGTCGCCGGCAGTCTCGAGTTGTAATAATTTACTATTATTTATTCAACAAATGCACTTGTCAATATAAAAAGTACCCAGTAGCCGATTCTCAGAGCCACTGAATATGCATATGTCGTAGGATGATTTGATAAATCCGTGTTTTCGCGAAATCCCTAGAATTTTCGCGAAAATTCGAGTAGGATGATTTGATAAATCGACTTTTCGCGAAAATTCTAGGGATTTCGCGAAAACACGGATTTATCAAATCATCCTACGACACATATAAAATTTGGTTAAAATCAGTAAAGCCGTTTCGGAGGAGTACGCGGCCTGACATTGTGAAACGAGAATTTTATATATAAGATTTAATTATATTAATACATTATTAAAGACACCAGTGCCATTAAGTTACAAAAAATACAATTAAAATATATGAATTAATATGCGTTTTAGCTTGCGTAATTTTTGCCTTTTTTAATCTCAAACTACGCCTTACGTTGTGCTTTATAGTAAAATTAATTTGAGCAAGTCATTACAACGAGGAAATTGTAGGTACAAAACAATTTCCTCTACCAAATCAAGCTTTCAAAGCTTACGTTTATGGAATATTGTGCTAAATAATAATCTCAGTAATACAGTCCTTCGGGGCCTTACCTATACAAATTCTACATAATATTACTGTACTAATATGTGTTCTGTGATATTACATGATAATATTATTATGTTATGAATAATACAGCAGTGCTTTGTATTAAATTGTAAGATATTTTAGGTGCCTAAATAAACGTTTTCACAGTTTTAAGGAATCTAACAATAAACGAGTTTAATATCAATATCTTCTCGGTAAACCAGAAATGGCAATTATGCAGGATACCGCACGATAGAACCAAAGTAGGTATAAATACAGTATACCATCTTTGAGTACATGAATGAGTTACGGTATACTGACTACTGTTCTTTTGTACTGTTGTATTGTGAATAGAGGGTTATCCTTAATCTTTCTTGCGAAAGTATGAGTCGAAATAAGAATGCTTAGAGTATCATAAATAAAATGACTTTCTGATACTCAGGCACGCAGCTATCTGTATTGGTATTTCATTTTTGCATTGGCACAGAAAGTACAGAGCAACTGTTTGGAAAAAAAATTAAATCGTTGAACCTACATTTTTTTTTACTCCCACGCCCACCGCACACGGCCTGCCAGCACGCAGATTATCAGAAAAGGTTGTTCAAGGAAGTAGATATCGGAGTTTTGATACAACTGAAGCCTCAAGCCACATGACCGATTCATCATATCTTAGTCGATTAGAGCTTTTAGCAAACTAAAATATCACCGTAGCTCTACCTACCTACCTTAAGGGAATGTTCATTGTTCAGTTCAATAGTTCAGACGAAGTTCATATAAAAATTTGGTTCAAAAGCGACAACTGATAGGTGACAATCAATATTAACAACTAAAAGCTTCCTGACTGGCCTGGTCCTTATGGTCTCAATAAAAAAAAATAGTTACGATTTCCAACATGGCGGATTACAAGATGGCGAGACGCGATGGCAAAGACCTCCAGACGGCGGAACATTGCGCCAATTACTCACGTGTATGTCATAATAGCTCTTGTGATCACAGACCTAGCCACCTAGGTATCTACCTAGTACATATTATACAGGGTGTAACAAAACTAAGTGATAATACTTTAGGGTGTGTATGGGTCCTCTATAGATTCTAGACTCTAGAGAGTATGCTGTGCGAGTAGCACCGCTGAAAGATTTTTTTTCCCATCTTTGTATGGAAAAATTCATGGCGAGCGGGCCCTTGCCCATACAAATCACAAAAAATTTGCTCTTTCAGCGCTGCCACTTTCACAGACAACTCTATATTGTAAGGAACACATGCACAATAAAAAGTGTTATCACTTAGTTTTGTACTACTCTACACGCGAGCTCCAAGGCCTCCAAGGAATTACAACGAACTTACTTAGGTCAGTACTATTATAATATATTCTGTGCTTAGGTAAGGTTTGATTTATATTGCGTCCGCGTGAACGAGCGGTTCGGCCGCTACACCGCGACATCACAAGCAATTATTGTTATATCGATCTATTTGAATAGCGGCGCGGCGCGGCTGTAAATCGTTTATAATATTAGTATGATCTATGAACTGCGACTTTTCTATGCCGTACAAAGAAAACAAAATATAAGTATATGAAGTAAAATTATCCTCAAAAATAACTCTAAATTATTTTCTCTACGTGTATTTTAATGCGACTTAAAAATTAGCGAGTCTTTATGTTTTGCGTTATCGCTTGTATAATATTGTGTGAAATTAACATAAAATTGCTTGTAACCTAGAGGCTAGACTAAAGTTGGGTTATAGATACAGGTTTTTTCGCTGTTTTTAATTTAGTTTAAAAAAAGAAAAGTCCAAATCAAAAGTTGTGCCGTAGAAATTTTGGCGCTCTATTTTTGTTACGGCTAGGCTAGGTAAATATTATGATAAATTGATTGTAATACGGTATGAGGTATCTAAAGAATGGGATCATGAAAAAAAACGGCCAAGTGCGAGTCGGACTCGCGCTAGAAGGGTTCCGTACCGATACAAAGGAAAAATAGGCTAAAAATTGTCTTTATTTTTTATTTTATATTAATATTATTATTAATTAATTAAAGTACGCATGTAACCAAAGAATGTGTGAAAAATCAAGTGCCTACCTCTTGCCATTAGTGATATAGAGTGAAAAAGGCCGAAAAAATCACGTTTGTTGTATGAGAGCCCCCCTTACATATTAATTTTATTTCGTTTTCAGTATTTGTTGTTATAGCAGCAACATATATACACAATCTGTGAAAATTTCAGAAGTCTAGCTATAGCGGTTCTTGAGATACAGACAGACGGACAGACAACGAAGTTATACAAAGTCTTAGTAATTAAGTAGTAAAGTAATTAAATAACTTAGGATCCCGGTTTTATACTTTAGGTACGGAACCCTAATATGATAATATTATTATTAATTTAATCCGGAACGCGGTTTAATTAGGGTTCCGTAGTCAAGGAACCCTTATAGTTATAGTTTCGGTCTGTCCGTTCGTCTGTCTCTCCGCGATTTTGCTCAGAGGCTATAGGACCTACAAAACTGTAATTTGGCATGAATGCACATATTAATGATGCCGACAAAATGGTACATAAAATCTTTAAAAAATATATTTATTTATAGTACTTCCCCTGCACATCAAGCGGGTATGAATATTATTTTTCGCGTCCACCCGACGTAGGTGTCGTTGGATAGGTTTTTAAAAAATATTATGAGTATTCAAATATCATTTTCGGATTGATGGATCCATCAATGAAATATGAAGTTTTTAAGTGGCAAAAATCGTTAGTTAGTTCCCTTCTACCAGCTAAACGGTTGCTTCTGGAAATGTGAAAAAATTCACGGGAGTAGAAAATATTATGCTGAATTTAAAAGAAAAATTATCACGGCTTAGAAGACTTCAAAAGTTATCGAGTAATAGTCGATCAACTAAAAAAAATGTATTCGGCGAAGTATAAAGGAACTTTTCCTTCAAATTCCTTTGAACGTAACTGAGATGATGTTGTTAGTAGTGTAAAACACGTTATAAATGTACATTCATTGACCATACAAAAATTATCAAAACCTAGTACTTACTACGGAACCCTATATTGCGCGAATCCGACTCGCTCTTGGCCGATTTTATACATGTAATATTTTCCTCGTTAAATTGGACTAAATTATGAATTTAATTTAGTTACTTAATTCCAAAAATTAATATCTGATTTGCTCATTAAGTTGATAAAGCAAACTGTATTGAAATAATTCGAGATTGTTAACACCTTTAAATAGTTAAATGAAAATGTTTGGCCTTGATTAGCGCTTGTAACAGCGGTTCTGTCTGTATTGTACACACTTTTGATATTATTGGGACAGTCCCAATTAAATTGTTTGCATTAACGTCGTATAGAAGTTGCGAAATGGCTGGAGCATCGCCTAAATCAATAAACATTTTCCGGTTTATTTGCAATCATGTAGTATTGAGACATTTGATATTCGTTAAATTAATTATTATTCGATATCGATGCTAATTTATTGATTTCTCAGATCTATGTCCATGGGACACGGGGAAAGTTTGTCGTTTTATTGTAAATTATTGGTTTCTTATTTTTCTGTCTTATATTGACTTCACACATACTAAATATGATTTGTTTTAATGCTATGTGAAGTAAATATTATATAGTATATGATTATGAATCCTTTTATATTGAATAAAACTAAACTCAGCACTAGCTCACGCCGTGTCGTGGCATCCAATAGGTTCTAATTCGCTTGACCACCGCTTTTTGGTGCACGCGCATTCTCGACCATCCAAGCGCACACAAGCGAATCTACGCGTCATCACTGTAGGCACTCTGGCGAATTCGCGCGCATTCGTTCGACTTGTTGCGAATTTGATGCTTCGACGCGCTTCGACTCTGCGCTATTATAAATTGACCCTTACAACTGATACTCAAACATTTAAAGGCCTGTCCCCATTACACCAGAAGCGATGGTCGTATTAGTTGTAGTAATGTCGGCGAACACGTTGCGCGTTGGGAGGCCCCTTTTGGCGATTCGTGCGATGATTCAAGCTAACTGTCGTACGCCATTAACTTCGCTACTTTGTTTAATGGCTTAGTTTAAACGACACTAAGTATTAGTGCATTTTGTATGAAGAGTCTAGCAGAGCAGTTTTGTGCCAGCGATTTTCAGCGAAGCTACTTTAAAAGTTTATGTCCATTTCCCATATAATGAATATTTCAAGTCAACTTTTTATATCCATCCGTCCTTGATCCTACTATGGCTAGAACTACTAACATTCGTATTATAACAGCTATTGTAGTGTAAAATATGTATTCGGAATATCATCGATCGTATTTCGATCGATGTTTATTTTTGTATTACACTTGTAGTACAGGGTGTAGTATATGTGTGTACGGAGGGGGAAGAGGGTGGAGGGACGGGTACAAGGTCAGGGGCCCCGCTCAATGACTGAATACGTTGACACACTCGCGTACGGCCTTTGGACTTGATTCTGTATGTAAATTGTATGAGACACGCAATTTTCGCATTGGGTGTTCGTTACTCAATCGACTATTCGTTAATCACGTGTTCAGAATTTTTTGACAGCTTCACCGTGTAACGTAATTCATGGAGGATCCCTGGTATTGGGATTTCTCTTCACCCATTTATGTGTCGAAAATTATAATTTATAACACATGGCAATGATGGGTACATGTTTCTATGGAAGGCTCTTAGCATTGGTGAAAAGCTTTGTCCACACTGTGCCTTTTTCTGTTCGTCAAGGGCATGCGTTATAGCGCAATCAACAACGAACGTGAGGCATGCAAGCGATCAAAATCAAAATCAAAAATATTTTTATTCGGAGTAATTTTTTTACAAAAACTTTACCGAACGTCGATACTACGGTGCCTACCACCGGTTCGGGAACTAACCCGGCGAGAAGAACCGGCGTAAGAAACTCGCACGGGGCCATCTTTTACTAAAAAGATGGAAAATTACAATTTAAAACATATACAGTACAACACGGTCACATTAACCATGCATGCCTTCTGACCGTATCCAAAACTTCAAAAAGGAACGCAACGCCTATATTGTCAATATAGACGTTGCGTTCCTTGACGCTTTCAATTATTGAATGCGCCAATATGAAAGTTGATGACGAAAATTGAAGATGCATGTGCACAGTGTGGTCATAACTAATGCATAATAAAATTAATATCTTTCCAATATCTGTCATACTAATTTTACGTCGAAACTCAAAAGGTGACATACATACAATTTCGTATTTATAATAATATTTAAATAATTATGAATTTTACATGAAACTAGCATTGTTTTTGTACATTAATCTGTAAGTAGATATTATCATGACGAAATTGCGACTACAACTGTTATCAAGATACGGACATCCGCAATGCCGCACTACTCTCGTGAATATTATTACTCGAACGGGCAAAATGCGAGTATATTTACTATGGGGCCCGATTTTAATACTTCGAATGTCGTTTCGATCTGGGAGCCTATCCATAGACTCCACTGACTCACATTCTGCAACGCGCTAGAATCTAGATTAGGGGTTCCCAAACTTATTTTGTCTACTGCCCACTTTGAGAATAAATTATGTTTTAGCCCCCCCTCCTTTTTCACTTAAATTACAAATCACCCCCCAAGCCTCTACACAACGCCATCGTTTTTTTCTGGGTCCCATTACCCATACCGGCCCCCTTTAGACCTTCAGCGCCCACAAGGGGGCGTCAGCGCCCACAAGGGGGCGTCATCGCCCACTATGGTAAAGTCTGATCTAAACGATTGCCTGCGATGAAAACGTCAAGCACGAGAATAGGTCCCCGTAGTATGTCTAACTCTCGTGAGAGTAGCGCGGGTGATCGAAGAGCGCGTTATGGGAATTGGGCCCTGTGCTTCGGTTCTGATGATTTTGTATCACGCTATGTAAAATCCGGTAAAATCAATTCCGGAGCACGAAAGTTACCCAGCGCAAACCAAGTTCACCTTGAACTTGTTTTTTCTTTGATATTTTTGTTTGATAGTTATTTCTAACTAACTCCGTTGCGTCAAAACTCGTTTATCGCGCGGGAACCGTACATTTTCCGGGACAAAAGTATCCTATGTCCTTTCCCGGGACTCAAAGTATCTCACCAAATTTCAGCAAAATAGGTTCAGCGGTTTGAGCGCGAAGAGTAAAATACAGACAGACAGACACACTTTCGCATTTATAATATTAGTATGGATAGCTCCCACACCGGTTTCGCTGACGGTGGCCGGTTTCATTGAAACCAGGCCAGCTACGCAGGAGTAATTTTAAAGTGCCCAAGTGTGTGCGCAGTACACAAGAGCACTCTCTATTCCTTTTACTCTCACAACCCAGTGGGACGGAAGACCGACACGACCGGCGGGAGAACAGGCGCAGGACCGACTTTTTACATGCCCATCCGACGCATGGATCATCTTACTTGTCAGACAATCAGGTGATTAGCCTGCACTGTCCTAACCAAAATTGGTAATAACATGTTTCCAACGCGGGAATCGAACCCACGACCTCCGAGTCAAGAGCCGTGCTCTATACCACTAGACCACGGAGGCGTTATTAGTATGGATATTGAAGTATTGACTTATAATAAATAAAAAAAACAACTGGTAGCACTCTGGCATAGGCCGCAGAATTTCCTCTCCTACCGTCGGCAACTCTACTGCCTCCGTTTTTTGAGTACTTTCTTCCTAAATTCTGATTTCTATCGCGAGTGAAAGCATAGTATTACCCTAGCGATCGGAAGGTCTGATTTTTTTTTTCGAAAAGTCCGTCGATGCATGACTCGAGCAATTAGTCTTTAAATTGGGAATTATAGAAAAGGCCTCTGTCTGAAATTGATGATGATGAGTAGCAAGATAACAAAAAAGTGTTGTTATGAAAGACAACAACATAAATCCTTCGTCAGGCGAGCAATATCACGCGTGCACGAAATACTGAATAAAACTCACGTCTACGCTACGTACTTACTGTTTGACGCAAATCCCGTGCAAGAATATACGAGATTTATAAAAAAATAAAAGGAAAATCTCTAAAAAGTTGCCTAAATTAAACGTCTAGATATAAGAACGAGCACTCACTAACGCCCAGCTTGAATTTAGGTTTTTAACAAAAGCTAAAGACCGTACGACTGAAGTGGTAACCGTCACTAGACAGACAGACAGACACACTTTCACATTTAAATTATATTAGCATTTTTACGACTATCACGATTCCAAATAATTTCAGTCGAACCTCATTTATGTGCGACAGCAGAATTTATACCTACCGCGTAGTACGTGTATCCCTTTCCCTACGCCCTAGCTGGCTTCATATGACCCTTCCAAATCTGGATTAAGGGCTTAAAGGTGTGTGTTAAAGTGATATCAAGTTTATGAGCCAAAGAACCACAGTATAATATCATACAGTAGAGAAACTAAGGGGAACTATTAAAATGAAACTAGCTCAGCATATTGTTAAGAGGATACACCAAGGGCTAGAGAAATGAATAACAAGTATTTGTAAAATCTATTGCTGTCTCCCTAATCTCAAGCAGAGCGCGATAGAGACAACTCGACAAAAAATCTAATAAAATACAATAAGGCAGAAAATCAAAGATTAGTTGTCCCCTGATTTCTTTTCCAAGACCTAACCGATTTAAGTACTTTTTTCATTAGAAATTTAAGCAAGGCTTGAACTGTGTCCCTATGTTTTATTTTATTTGTATAATCTAGCCAAACTTGTTGTTGTTGTCAGGCCATTTTTTTGGTTTTTTGACTTTCATATATTTTTTATTAATTAAAATATGAAAAGAAAGAAAACATAGTGACATGCTTATAGTGGCCATAGATATTCAGGAAAAAAAATATAATTCTACCAGCATTATCCAGGGAGGAAACAGATGATAGCTTTTGTATGGCAAAACGGCCCTATTGTATATCCTCTCAGAAAAAAGTACCTATAACGCGTGATATATTGTTTTGCCATATTTTCGAGTGTGATTCGGGCGATATAATATAAAGATGGTCTACTGAGTATAATTTATATTGTGGTACAACTTACAGAGGGCGAAAACTAACCTTACTTACGCTTGCTAACTAGAAAACACTACTAAGTTAGTACTTAGTACTTACTAGTATTTATGTACTATTAAAGTGTAAACACTAATTCTAAGTACTAACTTAGCATACCTAGTACCTGTTTAAAGACATTCGCATCACTTACTCTTAAAGTTAGTTAAAATATCCACTGACTTCTTAAGCTAAAATTACTTCATATTCATACTTACCCTACATTCCTACCCGCCCCTACGAGTATTACCCTATTCCCTCTTAAAAGGACGGCAACGCACCTGCGGCTCTTCTGATGCTGCGAGTGTCCATGGGCGACGGAAGTTGCTTTCCATCAGGTGACCCGTTTGCTCGTTTGCCCTCTTATTTCAAGAATTTCATTAAAACAAAGTCGAGTAAGAATTAAATGAATCTGAGTGCGGTCGATAGAATATTGAGTTAAATAACCGATTCATCTAACGGGCAAAGATACATGTTTAGTCCTCGGGTAGGTCATTATTCGTGACCCTAAGACCTAACCTGACCTTCCCCAAGCCAGTTCGCTAACACCCTACTTGGGGAGCGTCTCTTATGGGTCTTTTATTAAGTGACTTATTTCTTATAATGTCGGCGCAACCCATTGTATTACCCCATGTTAAATTTGGACAACCCATTAATTTATTTTATGACCGTTCATACAATTTCAATTGACATAATGAGGCGAAACGCGTATTTATATATGAGAACGATGGAATATATTTTGCATATTAGGTTTAGGATTGGGGGCTCTTTGGATACATGATCTTCATCATGATGCATTCCTGCAGTTCACGTTTAAAGGTTTAGAGCTTCCGCTCTAGTCAGCTTATATAGGACACTGGTATAATTTTAGTGTTAAGGATTAAACTGACGCAGAGTTGTTATATTTCTGTTCCTATACCATATTTATATTTTAGGTTAGTCGTCTATAACGTGCCGTTATTTCTAAGAAAACTATGAAATCTCCATAGTTCACTTACGACAAGATAACTAGTTAACTTCTGCGCGTTATTATATTGCGAGTTGCATTTCTGACGCATTGCTTTCTTAAATTTTAGTTGAGGCGCTTACAACTTGAAGAAATCAAATTGGAACTACTTTTATAAAGCTTTTTAGTACGATTGTGTGTTATATCCAAGACGTCCACATTAAAAATTCCAAAAACAAGTCGCGGTCAGACATAAAGCAGTCTAGTTCGAGTGAAATAATTGTCGATGTTTTTGTTCAAACAGGTCTACTTATTTCCTTCGTGCTTAGAACCCGTGACTACAGTTCGCTTTAGGACTTTATGTGGTCGACATAGGAGCCTGTCGGAGGCAGAATGAGTCTGAATGGTCTGACTGCAGACTCATAGGCGGGGGACAAGTAGAGCTGGCCAAGGACGCCCTCTGCGGCACGCTTTCATTCAAACATCTAAACCTACTAGGGTTGTTTATAAGTTTTATCGACATTCTTGGATTGGCGAAATGTTACTTTACCAACTTTGTTGTTTGGCTTATCCAAACGACTTCGATTTGATTTTGTTGATATATATATATGTAATAGTAATTATCAGTTAGCATTCGTATTCAAAAAGGATAAAAATCTTTGGCTTAATTAATAAACGGAGGATGAGATATGATTTATGAATAACGTGTCCATGTTGGAAAGCTTAAGACAATGACATCCACATGGGCTAGTTGCTCGACCTGTCTTATTTCAAGCTTGTTATTCAGATTAATGACCGGTTTATATATTCAAATTTCAACGGCGTTGTTAATTGGTTATGGTTTTGGAGCTAGCCAATCAAAAGCTCCACATTATAAAATAAAGCAAAAAAAAAAAACCCAAAACCCAAACGTTCCAAAATACAAGGAAAATGTGAGAAAATGCTGTACTACATTGTATAGAACTCTGATTAATGGCGAACAAGATGGATTGTCAGGTAGCGTCTAGATTTATAATGTGACGACGTTGGCCTAGGTCATTTGTACCCATCACTCCGTCCCGCTCCTGCATAATGGCGTGACGTAATCGAAGCTTATAGTCTATACTCTATACCTAGTTTATAAGTTTATACCTAGATCGGTAGGGGTGGAAAAAATTGGGTTGTTCTCCGGAAGTGCCGGCAGAAGAAAAAGCGAAACATGTGCCTGCACTGAGGCATATATTTTCCTGCGTGGTAGAAAGAGAGGTGATATTCTCTTACGAATTTTTTAATGATCCGATCAGGTGGTTAAGTTCTTGAAGTTAGCCTATTAAAAAACGCTAATGAATAGGTACAATTTTGTCAAAACAACTCCGAAACCGGGCATTAGTCTGCAAAATGTTTTTTTCAACTGGCGACACAATCCTAAACGTTTTTGGGGCTATATGTATAGTATATATTACGTCGCAGACGCAGAACGTTGCAGTCAACAAGTCGGCTAAGCGACGTATAGCCATGTGATTAAATGGCGTTGTTCAGTCAAAGGGCTAGCTGTATGATTGAACGGCTATTTTAACTAGTTGGCTGCGACATATATATTATATAGATAATGTTATATTAAATTTCAATCTGCCCTCGCTCCAATGCTCACAAGTAATGAGCTCAGATGAAATATATTATATATCGCACGACATAACTTTCCCAAATAGGAAAATACTCCGGCTAAAATTTAATATCAATAACACATTTTCCCGGTGTGATAAAGGAAATCGTTTTATTACAAAACTTGCTACATACTTTTGACATACTTTATAACAGGTATAGCCCAATCACCGAACACGTGGAAACCATTGACCTATATAGCTTCTTGTCTCTTTCATTTACATGTGTAAAATATCGCTATAGCGCCACTTGCCAGCTGCCCCTACTTCTTACATTTTTAGCATCGTAATCCAAAAACCAGGCTTAGCCACTCAGTATAAAACTATCCTAACTATCAGCACTTTAATCCGCCTTCCCTCTTAAAGAGGTCTTCCACCTCAGCTTTTAGCTCATGAAATTATCGAAACTATCGACATTCTGGTCAGATCCGCAAATCCCTAGCCCAAACAACAGATGGGCATACAAGTTCGGGACCGGAATTGTCTGAATCAGGTTTGTATGGATGGTCCGATCGTTAGAATCTGTGGGAACGCGTCTTATTAGCAGGCCTCTAATATGTAACCCGACACCAGCAACTAGGTCGAATATGAGACGTTTTTTATCTACCTATCCATTGTCTTATCGGAAACTGCTTTGCTTGAATTGAGTTTTTGAAGTCTATAGATTCATAGATTATCCAAAGGTGAGAGATAGAACAAAACAGCCAAAGGTGGAGATGGCGGTACACAGAAATTTGGTCGGGGAAAATGTACCTAAATATGTCCAAAGTCTAGAAAGATCATGGCTAACCTTGACATGACATTCGACCAATTGGTCCTACGTTTACCTGTGAAAGAATTTTCCTAAACACAACATTTAGGCTTTATTTTACGCCAGATTCCTGTGAGGCCGTGACACTCACACGGCAAAATAAATATGTGCCAAAATTGACTCTCCTGTTTATGGAAGTATTTTACTATACAGAATATTAAGTAAGATCTAAATAAAATAACTCTCAAAAGGCACTACAAAACCCACATAATTGGAGGACTTGGAAAATCAATTTCCCCACAAAGGAGGGGCGGAAATAGTCCATAATGAACACGTCATAACATGTCCCCGCGTGTCCCCGCCTAATGACCTGGAAGATCAACAGTTTTCCGACCTGATTCACACTACAGGAGTGGCAGTTTCACTTGAAAATTCTGAAAATGGAGGTAACTTCTCTTAAGGCCCGAATATACGGGGCTGCCGATCCATTTTCAGTTACGCACGAGTCCAAGTCGGCCAGCGATCAGTCTGACTGGATCGATCAGCCTTCTCGTATATTGGAGACTTGAGTAGCTTTTTATCTTCTCTGTACTTTGCTCGATTAAATTTTTTTTGCATCAAATACGTTCCAAAATTACAGGAACGATTTTTAACGAATCAAACATGAATATGTAATTGATACAGAGTTGACACCATGTAAGGTTTTGGTCGCAGTCGCGGGATTTTCTTTAGTCGCACAATTTCAACAAATGCTTTAAATAGACAATTATTTTGTAATTATGTGTATCCCGTTTCGATTACTGTCTCTGTAATAGAACGTAAACATATCGCATAACGTATTGTTGAATGTTTACAACGAGATAATTAGTCCACGTAATTATTCTCTCCCGACGTTCTTAAATGACAAAGAGTAAAATGTAGAAGTGTCAAATGATATTTAGAGGTTTGATGCTACTCTTATTCCTCACTGAGCTTAGAGCTCAATGAATGTAGAGCTGCTCAAATGCCCGTAAAAATTAATTGTTTAAATTATTGGACAGAGTTGAATAGGCATGATGACTATTTTTTTTTTCTTATCGGTAATTGAAAGACACTTAAAAAATAGAAACATCGTTGAAAGAATTACTCTGATAGCTTAAAAATTCACCAAGATATGACAATTCAAATATCTCATAAAAAAGACCTGCCCGAAACGCTCCATACAAAGTGCTACGAAAGTATGACGTCAGTCTTTCGTAGTTTGTTCGTCAGGTATATTAAATATTGCGTTTATGAAAGTGATTTCATAACAAAAGTTGCTTTTAATTGCATAAGTTATCGAATTATATACAAATATTAAGAAACTTAATTGAAAAAAAATTCGACTTGAATATCCAACTTTGAAGGCGCATAACAAAAAAAAATACAAATGCTATCAAGTTGAAATTTTGGGAACACTTATTTTTTACAGTGATTTTTTTATTTTATTAACAAAATTCGCTAATCTTTGACCTTGTCATCATCCCTATTGAATATACAATTAAACTAGACGACCTCTGTGGCTCAGTGGTGAGCGCGTCGGTAGCTCAAGCCGGGGGTCGCGGGTTCGAATCCCGCCGACGGAACAAAAAGTTTTCAATGTTCCTGGGTCTGGATGTGTATTAAATATGTGTATGATATAATAAAAATCTTAAATATATGTATGGTATAAAAGTATTAAATATATTTCCGTTGTCTGGTACCTGTAACACAAGTCCTTTAGGTACTTAGCACGGGGCCAGACTGACGTGGTGTGAAGCGTCCATAGATATTATTATTATTAATATTATTATTATTAAACTATTTTGTTGTGGCCTGTTTCGTTCTAGAAAAACTTATCAAAAGAGTAGAGCCTGTACCATTTTTTTCATCATCAAAATTACGTTTGTAACACTCTCCAATTCCTTGTTGTATAATTACTATAAAAAGTATTTTGTATTTTTAGATATGACGCATTTTCTAGTCCTAAAACTAAAGCCTACTCTTGAGAGCTTTGCCCCATAATCTTGACGGAAGACTAGAACCATTTTTTCATTGATCAAAACTAATTCTATAACGCCCTCCTATTCCCTATGATCACAATGAGATAGGTGTTGGTGATGTAGTAACGTGTTCTCACCCCACTGCATGAGAATCAGCCTTTATACTCCCCCGGGCCTCAAGCGATGTAGAGCAGGTAGCGCAGAGGTGGCAGACCTAACGAGCTTAAGGAGCAAATAGGTTACGAATAATAAAAACTAAGTCTAATTATGTAGGTGTATATTAAACATTATAAGAAATGTTTTGCTCAGAGCATTGCCTTGTTACATAATTAATATTAATTGAATGAATTTTGCTAAAAGAAAATTGGTGAAAAACTGCGGTTCATTAAATAATTTGCGATTTTTTATGGTTTTAGCAAAATTGATAAACCACACTTTTTAAAGCAATTATTTTCATTATTCTGTTAAACTTTTAAGATTACTGTAATTATCTTACAAATTAAATAAATACTTAATTTTGTAAAGACTTAATGCTAAAAGACAAGAGAAGAAATAGCGTCAAAAACAGTAATTTCGCATTCATTTACTAAAGTGTAAAAAAGAGAACCGGATACTATTCGTGCTAAACGTCCAATTTATAAAGTAAAGATGATAATGGATTACAAAACTTTTTTTAAGACTTTTTAATAAAATTATTACTTATCACCGTTAAAATGGCAGTCAAACACCTGTAAATTGTATGGTAAAAGTAAAACATACAAATACATACAAATAAATTGTAAACCATAAGACTTTACAAAAATAAAAGATGGCGTCGAAAAAAATTCTAGTGATGTTTCGCATCTACCAACTGATCTGTGGCCGACGTCACAGTTAATGAAGTGTTTTTGTATGGAGTTCGGCCTTGGGGCTCGCTAGACGAATTTAGACGTAACGAACGGCCCAATGTTTGTAATCGTGAGGCACTCGCGGGGGAGGGCGTGCACCTTGAAATCCGACTTAACCCTGCGTTAATACACAGAGGTCTTGACCGTGACCATGTCAACATGGGCCTTTTTGACCACTGAATAAAAAAATGTTGTTTATGACTATGTGAATATGATTCGTACTTTTTTAGGGTTCCGTACCTAAAGGGTAAAAACGGGACCCTATTCTTCTTCTCCCCTAATACCCTATTCCCTCTTAAAATGCGACTTCCATCAGGTGACCCGTTTGCTCGTTTGCCCTTTATTTTATATTAAAAAAAACCGAATGATATTTGCGTTTTAAAATATTTTGTTTCTACATAATACCTAACTTATTTCCATTCACAAATTTTTTGTTTATTCATACACTACCTGTCCCTGCAAACGTTGTTTTGCCATACAAAGTACTAGAAATTCCGCGCGGCTTCGCCCGCGTAAATTAGATATTTCACAGACAAATAAGTCACACAAAAAATAGCCTATGATCCTTCACGTGGTCTATTCTTCTTATCTGTGCCAAATAGCAGAAAAATTGCTCCAGTAGTTCGTGAGATAAGCCCTTTCAAGTAATTTCCCCCGTTTTTTCCTCATTTTCCTCTACTTATTCGCTCCTATTAGTCTTAGCGTAATTAAGCGCGTCCTTACTCGATAAATGGGCTATCTAACACTGAAAGAATTTTTCAAATCGGACCAGTAGTTACTGGGATTAGCGCGTTCAAACAAACAAACAAACTCTTCCGCTTTATAATATAAAAAGTATAGATATTAGTATAGATTCAAAACATAGTTTCATCGATACTCAAAACCTAAATACCTACTTAATAAATAGTTTTACAGTGAATAAGCATTAAGCATCTTTACAAAACCTTCAGAGAAAACACGAAACTCTATCAGCCGAAATAAGAAAAATACGTCCATGATAAGAAAAACATTGGATATTTTAGTAACGTATGTTCTTTATTTCAATTGAAATGTTAGCGACTTCGCTTTTAAATACCACATCTTCAAAAATGTAGAGTACTTACATAGTTGTCACTATTATGTGTATTTGGTAGCGCTCTACTTACTGAACATTATTTCAGTAGATTCGATTGCTAAACTTTCACCAAAATGCTACGTTAGCGAATCTTACAAAATCGTAATCTTAAGATTCGATCGATTAAAAGTTGCTACGAAAATACTAGTGTTCAACTAAATAAGCATTATCTGTAGATCCGCTAGTTTTTACACCGAAACTCTTAATTTTACCAATTTTGGGAAAAATAATAATTAATATTATGTTTAAATGCCGAGATCAAATATTATTAACGTATGATAGGTACACACTTAGTACAAAGTTACAAACTAACAAATAAAAAAAACGTACTTACAGCATACTATCCTTAAAAGTTACCAGTAGCATGCGTATTCAAAACAATACAATGTAAGTACAGTGCTGGAAAATGTGAGTACAGCTGTACCTACACAGTGTTTTTCAGTATACATATTCGATGGCGGTCAGCGGAGCCCAGTGCGGCCTCCTACGTCACCGGTAGCTCACTGTGACGGAGCGCCCACGCCGCACGCGACGTGTAATACTATATTAATAGATCTCTATTCATAGTTCATATTATTGTTGTATGTTTTACATATTTCTTTACTCGTATATTTAACTATTAAAAATCGGAAAAAGCTGGTATAATGTCAGTTAGGTTTGGTTATGCTGCGTTTCAGATTGATATTATATCGCATATATAGAGACAACTTTATGTCATGGTTTAAAAATTGTGCGGAGGATTGTACTTAGCTAACGCCTCCGTGGTCTAGTGGTATAGAGCGCGGCTCTTGACTCGGAGGTCGTGGGTTCGATTCCTGCGTTGGAAACATGTTATTTCCAAGTTTGGTTAGGACAATGCAGGATGATCACCTGATTGTCTGATAAGTAAGATGATCCATGCGTCGGATGGGCATGTAAAAAGTCGGTCCTGCGCCTGATCTCTCGCCGGTCGTGTCGGTCTTCCGTCCCACTGGGTTATGAGAGTAAAGGAATAGAGAGTGCTCTTGTGTACTGCGCACACACTTGGGCACTATAAAATTACTCCTGCGTAGCTGGCCTGGTTTCAATGAAACCGGCCACCGTCACCGAAACCGGTGTGGGAGCTATTATTATTATTATTTATTTTAGCTAAAGTTTTTTTTTAGTATATAATTTTATACATATTTTTGTTCTGTTAGTCCAGTCGGTTAGCACTTAGCCATATTAGCAGAAATAAAAGTATTTTTAAGTAATGCTCAAAGCCAGGTAATGATGGTGAGAGTGCCCACTTCCAGCGTTTATGTATTAGCATAATATTTTTTTCCTAATCTGAACCTAGGCAACTCGTATCTAGAGATAAAAAAGTTAAAATATATATTAAACGAGCTTTTGCCCGCGGCTTCGCTCGCATTAAGAAGTATTATATACAAACTTTCATCCCCTATTTTAACCCCTTGGGGTTGGAATTTATCAAAATCCTTTCTTAGCGGATGCCTTCGTTATAACATCTACCTGCATGCAAAATTTCAGCCCGATCCGTCCAGTGGTTTGGGCTGTGCGTTGATAGATCACCATGTGACATGTCAGTCAGTCGCCTTTGAGTTTTATATATATAGATTTTACAGGAAAATTGTGAAATATGCGTTCCAACTAATCTACGACTATTGCGTTATAACATTATCATTTGTTTTATCACTATCGGGCAACGTTTTGCCGCACGTAGAGCAATATTATACAATTTTCATCTGTCATATTGGTCGTTTAACGAAATCTGAAATATTATAACACATTGAAAGATGTCATTTTAGACCCCTCTTTTTAAGTGCTTGGAGTAAATGGCCAATTTATCATAATATGAGCCATTCCAAATGGACGGCTCGTGTATGGCCAGCTTAAATCGTAAACATTAAATACTCTATATAAGTACATTATTGGGGCTATACATATTTTATTAATTACGTGAATTTAGTATTAGGTCCCTTCCTGGCCCTTTTTGATGAATATTAATTATTCTTAATTATTGTATCAGTATTAGTTGAGGTTTACCGAAGTTACTAACAAATGAGAAATTAGGTAAGGTTTTAAACCTAAAGTAAAACTAAAACATGAGCTTCACCCACGTACTTGGAAGTGGCAGATAACTAAAGAACGATTATGCTGTTTTTCCCGTAAACAATTTTGAGCCTTTTTTTGTTTGACAGGCTAAAAATGATAAGAGGTGATTTCAAAATTCATGTAATAGTTGAAAACCATTGCATAAAATACTCGGAACCACTGCCTGTGGTTCCCTAGTTTTAGACCAAGACTCGCGCTTCGATATGGCACCATATTATATATTTTACAGAAAAAAAATCCTTAGACCAGAATTTTTCATTTGACCACGACTTTTTACCCCAACATGCGTAGGGGGTGAATTTTATTATTCACGAGCTTTTTCCCGCGGCTTCGCTCGCGTTAAGAAGTACCTATTATTATATACAAACTTTCATCCCCTATTTGAACCCCTTGGGGTTGGAATTTATCAAAATCCTTTCTTAGCGGATGCCTACGTCATAACATCTACCTGCATGCCAAATTTCAGCCGGATCCGTCCAGTGGTTTGGGCTGGACGTTGATAGATCACTATGTCAATCAGTCAGTCACCTTTGAGTTTTATATATATAGATTTCCTACGACAAATTGTTGTAACACTTAAGTCGCTTCAACTTATTAATACTTATTATATTATGCGGATCAGGAAGCGGTCCGCTTGTTATTCCTGTCTGATACGATCCATCGATCATCGCTCGAATCCTCCGAGGATCAGTCCAAGGACGCTAAGTTTACTCAACCGCAAAAGTGACGTAAGTCAAGTTTTCAAAATGTGATTTTTCCCTTTTATGATGGAATCAAAAAAGGCAGTTAGTTGAATGTAGAGTAAAATATTTTTATAAAAACATCTAAATGTCTTCAAGCTATTTCTAAAAAATATTTTTCGTATTTGTCTTTAGAAATATGGGTAATTACGTAATTTTATTAACTTTTTTGATAAACGATTGCTATTTTATTGAACACTAACGCTTAATGCAAATGAACTGAACCAAATTTGGTGGATACAGCTCCCGATGATCTCAGAAGACACAAATCAGAGCAGGTGCACTGTGCAGGTACATTCATATTTTATTCATCTTTTGTTTATTGAACATTGACGTGTTTTAGAACATTTTACATTACTTAATGTTTGATAAAACTTTGAAATCTTGACTCAAATCATTTTCTATTATTTTTTTGTGCAATTCTTGCGTACTTGAACAAAATTTTAATTATCGCGTATGCGAATATTTATCTTCAATATTCGCGAAAGCGAATGCGAATATTTTAATATTTCAAAAAAAAAAAACGCGCGTAAAATGTTCGACAGGTTTGACGTTTCGTGTCGCCCTTGTTTAAATTGAACACAGTCGAAGCGATATTGCTTATAGTCTGTTAAGAAAGTGAAGAAATTAAAAAATTGCAACATCGTAGTGTCATCCCTTTTTTCTCAGATTGATTTGAAAGGGATGACACTACGATGTTGCTACTTTTTAATTTCTTCACTTTCTTGACAGACTATAATTGAATGAATTTAGTCACAGAAAGTTCATTCTAAAAGTTTTGTTTTGTTTTGAGGTTAGTTTTATGTTTTATGTTTCAAGTAATTGTTTAGTTTTTTAGTAAATAGAAATTGTAAACTTTATTTAAAAATGATAGTAAAGTAATAACATACTAAGTACTAAATGAAACCTTACATAGTTGTAACAAGGCTGAATAATGTTAGATTTGATAACATCTCTGAAGTTCTTTTAGTAAAATATTTGAAAAAATAATTCTAAATCAATTACTAGTTCACTTTAACTGTAATAATTTGTTACATAACAATCAATTTGGCTTTACTAAAGGTAGGTCCACAACAGATGCAGGCATCAGTCTTCTATGTAGTATATTTGAAGCTTGGGAGGGGTCCCAGGATGCACTCGGTATCTTCTGCGACCTATCCAAAGCATTTGATTGTGTCGAACATTCTACATCAATCAGAAAATTGTATCATTATGGTATAAGGGACACGGCCCTAAAACTGTTAAGTTCTTACCTTGTAAATAGAACGCAAAGAGTAGAAGTTAATTCTAAAAGGTCTAATGGTAGTAAAATAAAGCTAGGTGTTCTACAAGGATTTATTTTAGGTCCCTTTCTTTTTCTCATTTACATAAATGAGAAAAAGAAAGGGACCTACCTTACCTACCTTATCTAGTTAAAGATAAGCATGAGATAGTACTTTTTGCTGATGATACTTCAATAATTTTGGCCTCCGGTAATCTCACTCACTCGGCGAAACACAGCGCAAGCGCTGTTTTACGCCGGTTTTCTGTGAGCCCGGCGCCGAGCGCTGAAGCATGGCTCTCCCACGTCAAAACGTGTTGTACGAAGAGCAAAGAATATCGCTCTTTTTCATCAGGGATCAATTTGTGTTTTAGTTGCAAGACACGAGTAGATATCCGTAAAGATGGGTGGAATATTGAATTGATCTTGGGTCGTAACTCGTAGTACACTGAATAAAACAAATGCATTGAGAATCGAGATATTCGGCCACTGATAGCTGCTTTTTGTTAAACTAGATGTTCGTAAGCAAATTTTGTGTAAGTACCCAGAATATTGATACCTATAATACAAGAAACACTAAATTATAATTTCTCTCTGCAATTCTTCTCCTGCACATAACTTTGGCCACGATAGCAGATTTGTCTGATTTACATTCTCACACCTACAATATCTACTAAAGTTCAAACAGATAAAGGACAAATACAATTCATTTACTTACACTATCACTACAGTTAATACCTATAATGAAGAAGAAAAGTTTGTTTTTTGTTTATAGGAGGTAATCTCTGAAACTACTGGTCCGATTGCAAAATTTTAACACCGATAGAAAGCTGGCTTGTTCTTGAGGTCACATAGGCTATATTTTATGTCTAAAAAGTTATTTTCACGTTTTTCGTTTTATTTCACATCTATATCTATATCTTATATATAAAAATGGATTTCCAAATGTGTTAGTCGCGCTAAAATTCGAAAACGGCTGAACGGATTGGGCTGATTTTAGTCTTAAAATATTCGTAGAAGTCCAGGGAAGGTTTTAAAGTGACACGAAGTTCACCGGGACATCTAGTCTTATATATAAAAATGGATTTCCAAATGTGTTAGTCGCGCTAAAACTCGAAAACAGCTGAACGGATTGGGCTGATTTTAGTCTTAAAATATTCGTAGAAGTCCAGGGAAGGTTTTAAAGTGACACGAAGTTCACACTTAATGATTTTTTTGTCCTAAAAATTATATCGTTCTCAGAATTCCACGCGGGCAAAGCCGCGGTGTTAGAATAAATTGTGATATCACTTATCAGAGTCCTGACTCCTGACGTCATGTTTTAGTAAATCTTTGTCTTTGCATTATTTTGACCCATCTTCCGTGGCCCATTAACACACGACCTACAACAACCGAACTTCGAAGTCTACCTTCTGTAATCTACTCCATGGTCGTCAATACGCCGCGCACGTTCGTTCGTGCAAACGCGGCGTTAAGATGGCGGTGTTCCGTGACTCAAACAAATTTAATTTCCATTGCCCCTTTTTATGAAATGTTCGATCCGCTAAATAGGTTTTGGCAACATCAGAACCGCTAATACTGTGTCTTTACAATGGAGAATGGCGATGGAAAGCCATTATATTTTCTATTTATATTAGGTATAAATGATATAACATTTTTATTCCTTAGGCACCAGACGTTTCCCACGACCATTTTACATCGATTAAAAGTCAACTTTTCCCTTTCTGTGATTGTATAAATAATACAATTTATATAAATAATACAAATTATACATGGGAGAGCCATGCTTCGGCACGAATGGGCCGGCTCGACCGGAGAAATACCACGTTCTCACAGAAAACCGGCGTGAAACAGCGCTTGCGCTGTGGTTCGTCGAGTGAGTGAGTTTACCGGAGGCCCGATCCCCTACCCTACCCGCCCCTATTCCCTTCCCTTCCCTCCCCTATTACCCTATTCCCCCTTAAAAGGCCGGCAACGCACCTCCAGCTCTTCTGATGCTGCGAGTGTCCATGGGCGACGGAAGTTGCTTTCCATCAGGTGACCCGTTTGCTCGTTTGCCCCCTTTATTTCATTAAAAAAAAAACAATAAACATTTACAAAACTTCCTTTTTTATCGCTTTCGATTTTTGAAATTTTTAGTGCCCTAAAATCTATACAGCTTTACCATCAAACATTAACGGAAGCAACTTCTGCTATACGTCCAAACCACGACGCTTATTACAAAGATTCACCCTGATTTCAAATTTGTGACTTCTTGTTTTGGCCGGTGGCCCATGGACTTAAAAGTTAAATTCTTTATCGAGACGGCCGTTAAATGGCCAGTTTACATTATCCCCATCCAGTGATCCAATCCGGCGCTTATTCCAATAGTCATCTATGATCCAGCGCTGGATTGGATCACTGGACTGGAATAATGTAAGCCGGCCATAACCTTTTCCGGGCAGAAAGAAAACCTGAAATCTCCGACGTCATATAACATACCCAACTTGCGCTCGTAAAACTTTACTCTTTGGACTTTATTACTCGTATATCCTGCCCTAATCTTTATAACTTATAAAAATTATATTTTACTGCGTCTCCCGGACGTGCGTTATAATTTATAAAAAGTAACTTAATTTAACATTAACCTGTGTCTTCCAGCGAAATGTCTAGTAGTTGGCTGTTATTTTGTTGTTCATACAAATTATTACGAGGAATGGTCAGTTAAGATATTATCTTAATGTGTAGTTATTTTATGGAGTCTCGACTGATGCCCGGTTTTTAAGGTATTTTTGACAGGAATTATGCTTTTAATAGGCTAACGTCAAAACCTTTACCAAAAAACAACACTATTGAAGAATATAAAGTAAACAGACGAATATTAACCTCCTCCTTTTTGGAAGTTCAAGGGGCTGTTTCACCGAGTCCTGATAAGTGCCGGATAGGCACTATTCTGACAGATAGAGGAAAGAGTCATGAGGAAAGAGCATATCCACAACTATTCTGACAGATAGAGGAAAGAGTATCCGTCAGATAAATTGTGGATAGCCTATCCGGCACTTGTCATTTAGTGCTGATACAACCTACAGCTAAATATTATAATGTGCCAGTTACTCTAACTAAAACTCGTAATGGTTGATGGTAACTTGCTGAATCGCTCTGAAAACGGAACGGTCTTGATACTTGAACTGAGTTATTAAAAGCGCATTTACTACTTGCTTTATGTTAAACATTCATTGTCTATAAAAGACCGCCCAGTTCGTATTTACCGGTGTGCAGGGTTCCGTAGTAATTAAAAATTATAATATTATTATATCATAATTAATGCTTTACTTCAAATTAACTTGTCGATACGTTATTAAAACTAAAATATTATTTGAGCATACAAGAAATCATACAAGAAATCATCTAATTTGTAAGCATTCGCTACCTAAATATACGCTTTAAAGACTGTAATGAGCTCAAATATAATGATATAATAACAAATGAATTCACAGAAAGCTGTCTATTTCCGTCACGGCTAGAACATAAACATGATAAGAAAGTACGCCGCCGACAAAAAACGTGTTTAAATCGCTCACCTGAACGAAAAACACTTTTAATGACTAAAATATATTGAAGCCTTGCTAAAATTTAAACGGCTTCTTAAAGTTGAGTTGTCGATAAAACTTAAATTTCGTAACTGAAACATCTGAAACACGTGTCATTTTTTTTTTTGGACGATGTATGAATTTAGGGTTTAGTGTGCACGCCCGTTGAATCCTAATAAGCAACGAATTTACTAAAACCGCATCGTTATAAAAATGCCATGGAAGCAATCAGAATAAGTGCTCTCGGTTTTCCCGCGCATGGCAGCCATGATTCAACATGGCGGAACGTCAAAAGTTCAACCACCCCGCGGAGGCACTCCGCTTAATACGCCCGCACTTCATTCATAAAACCTTACTTATTTTAATTTACTATTTACTAAGAATGTAATTAAGTCTGCTAAATGCAACTACATAAATTAACGTGACTTTTATATTATGTATTGTACAGGAAATAACGAGAGTAATTTTACTTTCATTCCGTGTTAGGAGTAAGGGTGCATTTTAGACCTAAACATATTACAAAGTGTCTCAAAATCTAAATATATGTACCTACTATTACGGAAAACCATGAGTAAAAAGCTATGTTTTTGCGAAACAACCGTATTTGCAATGTACGGACTACGGTGCAATAAAGATTGGCTCATTTCATTATTAAGATGGATGCATAGAGTGATTCAGGCTTTATACCGGAGTAGGAAAATGAGTCTTATTACTTAATGATTAGCGCATGTGCAACGCGGGACTCGTCGATAACTAATAAGGACCATTTTCCTAAAAACGTATTCTTTTCATGAACTGCGAGGGTTTAAATTAGTACCGCTGATTGTATGGCGATTGGTGACTTGTGTATGGTATGGATGAATGATCGATCATAAAGAATAGCGTGAGTGGGATGAGTCAATGCTTGCGTCATATTTTGATTCCTTTGCAATTTAGTGCCATCGCAATGACGCTTTCGCCTTTTTTAGGGTTCCGTAGTCAACAAGGAACCCTCATAGTTTCGGTCTGTCTGTCTGTCCGCGATTTTACTCAGAGACTGTAAGACCTACAAAGCTGTAATTCGTCATTATTACAGATATTATTATGCCGACAAAATGGTGAATAAAATCTTTAAAATATTTAAAAATATTACGAGTATTAATAGATCATTTCTCGATTTAGGGATCCATTTGTGAAATTTGAAGTTGCAAAGTGGAAAAAATCGTTAGAGTCCAGTGTCCCCCCCCCCCCCCCCCCCCCCCCTTCGACTAGCTAAACGTTTGCTTCTGGAAATGTGAAAAAATTCATGGGAGTAGGAAATATGCTGAATTATCACGGCTAAGATGACAACATAAGTTATTGAGTAATAGTCGATCAACTAAAAAAAATATTTGCCGAAATATAAAGGAACTTTTTGTTCAAATTCTTTTGAACGCTGAAATGATGTTGTTAGAAGTGTAAAACACGTTATAAATGTACATTTATTGACCATACAAAAATTATCAAAAACTAGCGGTACTACGGAACCCTATATTGCGCGTGGCCCGACACGCTCTTGGCCGGTTTTCACCTTTTGGTTAAACTCAGTTTGTATTCTTGGCGTTTGTTTCTTTTTTATCTTGTAAAAAGGCTTCGGATTTGTAGGTTATAAGTATAGAGTAGAAAAATACCTTTAAAAACCATCCCACATAAAGCGCTCTACAAAATTAGCTTACAATATCGCTGTTTTCTATGGAAATGAAAAACAATTGCTTTGAATAGGATGGCCGATTTTATTGATATTTACTATAAATCAGAATGGCTTACGAGTTACGAGTTACGACGGAAATACCGATGTAGAGTCAAGTACCTACTCCGCAAGCCGTTAGAGCTTTGAACTATTTCAAAACTGTTTCTATTTTCAAGTTAGTAATTTTGTAATAAAACAATTCCAACACATAAATAATTATCATTTAATGTATATTTGCTAAAACTATTACGATACCGCATTAGCATAAGATAATATTATTTCAACTAAGGAATTTGCGACCCTAAACCCGTAGAGCGTTCACCCTAGGCTCATGCGCGGGCGCAGGTATTTCCGGAGGGCGCCGCGCGGACAGGTAGTGCGGGGCGGCGCGGTGGGGGAAGGGGGGGGGGGGGGGGGGGGGGGGGGGGGGGGGGGGGGGGGGGGGGGGGGGGGGGTAGAGTGAGCGAGAGGGGGCACTCGTGGGAGCCCGGCTTAGGAATGCCGTATCGGTACTCGCGTTGGTATGCAACTAACGGGCCGCCCCTGGCTTAGATGTTTGATTATACGAACTCTTAAATTTAGCGCAACCACTTAAATGGCTATAACTCGCACGTAACCGGTAATGAGTTGAGGTATCTCTTTGTTTGGGGAAAATCATTTGAAATGTTGATAATTTGCTTTTGACTTAACAATATAAATGATGTACTGATTTTTTACCTAAATTATGGTCGCAATTTAATTAAAACCCACACTATAGCAACTTTAAGCTATGTAATAATGTTATGTTTGTAAAATTAGGAATTAGAATTTAGATGTCTATTAAGTATGTTATCTACATGTTTACTATCGAATTCCATTCTTAGATGAGAAATATTCTCATTTACAGCGATAAGCGCTTGATTAACGTACCAATTTGTTGCACGAAAGCCGAGTTTCATAACGGATTTTATATGATAACAATTGTTTAACGGTTCGTCAAAATTGATTAACGCGTTTATGATCCGCGCCATAAGTATTATAATTTATAAATAATTGACGCGGTGAAATTGGATTAAATCGTGATCGTTTCCCACAAGCACCAGGAGGGTATGAAGGGGTAGGAGCGAGTCGCCAACCAACGGAACTAATGGACGATAAACAGTGGTAATTGCCGTTGAAGATTATTGGCAGATGTCGGGGCACCTGCCGCGACCACCGCGGAGAGTACTTAATATTCCGTCTGCTATCTTTAATCGTACTCCTATTTTAGCGGCCATCTTTGCTGCCCTGGTGCTTCGTTATCTGATTTTTGGGCCCCCTAACTAATGGCGTCAAAGAGTTACGTTGGAATTCAATTAAAATTCAGTTTATTCGACTCTCATAATATTCTAAAATAAGTAATTTGTAAAAAAATCGCATATTTTCCACTCTACACAATGTTTTTTGAATTGACAAAAAATACTTCATTTTCGTGCGGAAGAATTTTTCTCAGCCAATTCTTAATAACGTCAATGACATTAAGTGAACCTAATTACAATATCAGAACCGGCGACATGTTGGAAATTAATAATTATATTATGATAATTCGTAATAAATAAAATAGCACTTGGGGACCTTAAATTATAGTACCGAAGGTTTTGACCTTTCGCTAAATATTTTCTCGATTATCTTGTCATTTCTTGAGGCATTTATAAACGAAATTATTACTGGTAGCATGTCATCTGCTCGTGATAAATAGTCGCCCATTATCTACATACTTAAGACCGTCCGAGCCTTAAGGGGGCGATTAACCCTAAAGTGTCGATTTTATAATTCATTTTTATACTTGAAAATAAGCCCCAAATTGTTTCATTTTCTAAAATTAGATACAACATTATATTTCCGAGAATTCGATCTGAGTAAAAATACGATATCTCAAAATTTTCTCGATAGAAAATAAACACAAAGATGCATCTAATTTTCACGAATTTTTCATTTCTTGCCGTGCATTGAACTAAGTTAATATTTTAACACATTGTATAAAATTCTATCATTGAGAGATCGACCTAGCGGATTTTTAAAATGTTGTTTATTTATCGAGTTATTGAGAAATAACTAATTTGGCGATGAATCCGCGTCGTTCTTTTTCACCTGGCATATGAAAGACTGGCGTGAGTGTGAAGAGAGAAGGACGATGTTTGATTTTTGGGGTTAGTTGCCCTCTTACGGCCGTTCCCATTATTCAATCTATCTCTGGTTTGACATACAACCGATCGCAGCTAACATTGAATTGACATAAAATATATGTATCTAATGGCGTGAGCTATTCCTATCTCTAGTAGGGCAAAACTAGAGATAGATCAAATATTGGGAACGGCCGTTAAACAACGGTTAAGCAGATCGGCAGATAGCTAACGTTTAGCGGTTTTCAAATGTTAATGCGGCCCTTTTCTGTACTTGCTTAAGCTTCAGTTATAATACTCATTGTTTTTTTTTTATGAAATAAGGGGGCAAACGGGTCACCTGATGGAAAGCAACTTCCGTCGCTCATGTACACTCGCAGCATCAGAAGAGCTGCAGGTGCGTTGCCGGCCTTTTAAGGTAATAGGTGAGGGTAGGGAAGGGAATAGGGGAGGGTAGGGAAGGAAATAGGGAAGGGTAGGTAAGGGAAAAGGGTAGGGGATGGGGCCTCCGGTAAACTCACTCACTCGGCGAAACACAGCGCAAGCGCTGTTTCACGCCGGTTCTCTGTGAGCCCGTGGTATTTTCCCGGTTGAGCCGGCCCATTCGTGCCGAAGCATGACTCTCCCACGTATAAATTAAGAAAAAAAATTAAGAAAAGTTATGCGTATCGGTATGGCCATACTAATAGGAAACGTTGCATTGTAGAAGCAAAAACACTTAACAAATTAGCGACAATAATTGTAAGAAAGATGTCAGTGGGATCTTCGTATTAAAGGCTACATTTTCCTTCAAAAGACGAGGCGGGAAGTTGCGCATATTGCGTAATTCCCCCGACAATAGCAACAGGAAACTTTCCTGCCAATTGATGTAGAGGGGTTACTTACAAGTTTAACTAAACGTCACCCCTGTTGCTCCATTGTTGGAGCTGTTTCAGATTATGGTTTTAACACTTGGAAAAAAGTTTACCAGTTTTGTTGATGCAAAGTGCCACCTGTTTTGCGGATTAAAGTACTCCTAAATACTACTGTCACTTTTTGCTCAAATGATGAGTTAAGTTGCGATAGTACAGTTTTATGGATCACAGGATATCCCCTGAATTACAGGATGCCACTGCCTGTCTGAAAAGAGATGTTCTTAATTTAATAACTTAGCTAGGCCGTACATCAAACGCAAAAGGCTTTCAGGCTGTAGAACGAACTCCTTGAAATTCATCTCACGACATCTCCTTGAACTCTTATGACTGATGCGCGGCTCGCGTGGCTCCTGTTGGTGTGATGGCTGACAGTGAAATCAGGACATGCGTCATGACTCATGACTCATGCAAATATTCTGAGGGTATATTGAAGGTTTTACTGTAAATAAGGAGATTGTAGAATAATTTTAAAGATTCTTATCAGTAATTTGGGGTTTTTACTGCAAATAGTTTTGTTGTAAATAAGGATTTTTGCAGCGAATAAAGATGTTCAGTGTTCACAGTAAATAATGAGTATTCTTTGTAGATAAAAAAAAACACGGAGTTTTGTAGTGTAAAAGGAGTTTTGCAGGGGAAACATTTTCAGAGGATAGTTGCACTGAAGAGGAAAAACTCGCGCTACCATTTTTATTTTATTAATTTTAGTTAAAAATTGTATTTAAATATAATACAAGAACGTTTTAGTTTATTACTATGTGGTCATGCCCTATCAGTTTTTCGCCCTTTTTGCCCTAAAACTTAATGGTTGAATACACCTCAGGTATGCTAACTGGAGACCTGGGAATTACGTGGGGTGTTTGTGAATTCATAATGACTTTATCAACCGTAGTATGGTAATGACCAATCAGTGGTTTTTATAATGCAGAAGTTTAATAGAGTTTATTTAGTTTTTAGTTTTTTTTTAGAATTGTAATTATGGTGTTCTTTTTAACATATTTGACTGAGATTTAACCCTTTTTTGTTGAGATAACCGTTTTTAAACTGACTTTCAATGGAGAAGGAGGATCTATATTCAGATTTCGGAGGAATATAAACGTCTGAAATCTTTAATTCAAAATTCAAAAATCTTAAATTATATTATTATTCTCTGTGACTGTTTAAGTTTAACTGAGTTTTTAACACAGATTTTTAACATCTTAACTGTCAGTTATTCGCCGATTGTCAGTTGTATTAGTAATTTGATACCGGCTTTTTATAATTTAATGAATAAATTAGTACTTATTGAGAGTTATCTAGCTCTCATTGAGAGTTTCCAATAAGTAGGCCCTTGTGAAAGTACAAGCAAAACTTCGAATAAAAAAAACGGGCAGACGGAGTACCTACGGACGACAGTCGATTTTTATATGGAAGCAGACAAAAACGCAAGTCAATTGTATTACATTACCTGCAATTACACGTGTAGAACATACGCAACAATGTTGCCGATCGCAAAAACTTTATTGGTTAAGGTGCAGTTAGATGCATGCGACTTGCGGACTCATAGCTATTTTAACCTACAGGCTTCGCTTAGATGTAGCCGCTTGACCAGGTGTAATTGCGGCTCTTCATGATGGGCCAGCGTAGTGAGCCATCACGATGGCCCAGCGTGTGGAGGACGTAGTGGCGTAGGATGGCCGATGGCGCCAGCGCTGGCTGTGAAATGGCGGCGGTGTCGGTTTTTCGGCCGCACATCAAAGGGTGATGGCCCAGCGATGGCGGTACGCCTCTACACGTTGGCGATACGACAGTCGGTGCCCGACCGCGGTCGAGTGAGGACGTCGTAATTCGTATTACAATTTACGAATTTCATTCAAAATGACGAGTACGTGGTCTCATAATGAATGAAACTATATTAATATGATAAAGCCGAAAGTTTGTATGGATGTTTGTTACTTTTGTTACTCTTTTACTCAAAACTACTGAACGGATTTTAATGAAACTTTTCAATAATTATTATAGCTTTTACATTATATAATATGTACATAACTCCTGACTCTTTAAAGATACAATTTTGGGAGTTTCGGCGTTGTTTTAAAAACGGAAAGCATATTATGCTATTATTACATTCATCATTGTCATCATCATCACTACTATAAACTATTATTTTAATTTTAGTCTCGAAATAATTATTCGTAGAATTCAAGAGTAGGTTCATATTAGGAGGGAGGTGATACGTAGTTCACCGGGTCATCTGGTGAAGTCATGAATTATTAAAAATGCACGTTTTGCATTGCCGCAATGGCTAATGCTTACCCGTCCATCTTGAACGACGTTTAGATCACAACTGAACACGGCCATCATGTAGAGGCGTTGCGACCATTGCATAGCCATCGCATGCGCCATTCGATCGCCCAGCGCTGGCCCATCTTGAAGAGAGGCCATTAGATCGAAGAAAGAGAATCGCGTGGCAGCGCCGCGGTCAGCGCCGCTGATTCGCGCGCACACTCACGGACACGATAAGTATACTTAGTTGCATATTTTGTTGGTAAAATTAGCTGCCTACGTCGGTTTTTATTGCAGTCACCTTTTCCTTTTAAAAATGTAGAGATATTTTCCACTCTCCAAGAATTTCAAGAGTAAACCCCTGAAGTTTAGAAACCGAAGCATTTTCTTGAAATTCAGGAAAACTTTAAAGTATTTCTAGGCTTATGAGAAAGATTGTTTCTACGTAAAATGTTGTGCATAGGATATGCACAATATTGTCAGATTTATCTATTGAAATGGTTGAAAGTCGATTGCATATAACGAGGCCTTGACGAACATAATAATTGTTTATCTGGGCAGTGGCGCGTGTCTCGTACTTGAATCAATATATACGTTTCATGCTCAGCCTGAAGCCCTATTGAGAATATAGAATCCAGCAACACACCTCGTGTGCGAAACTCAGCTCTATCTTGTCTACGTAGAGCTCAAATTACGTAAGCGGATCTCACCATTTGGCGCAACGTACTTATTAATTATGAAAACGCCTGTTTTCCGAAACGGCGCTAATAACATTTAATTATTATTATTACTTTTATGAGGACGTGTTAAGGCGCGAATTAACGATAATGTTGCTTGTATCGTTTTTGGAGTTTTGCGCTTCAGACACTTTTGGGTAAATTTTTCTGAACGTTTAAGTACTTATCTTAGCTGTAGCCGCTAGTGTCCTGAATATGTTTTAATTTTTAACGCTACAGCTGCAGCTGCAGTTTGCTCGATCTAGTTTGCGACATTTACATAATGTAATATCTATTTTTATTTTTTAAGGTTTCCCTAGTCAACAAGGAACCCTTATAGTTTCGGTCTGTCTATCCGTCTGTCCGCGGTTTTGCTCAGATACTATAGGACCTACAAAGCTGTAATTCGGCAAGAATGCACATATTAATGATGCCAACAAAATGTTAAGTACCTATATAAGATCTTTAAAACATTTTTTAAGGTAGGTACTAGGTACCTCTCTTACACGTCGATGCGGCGGGGATGAATTTTTTTCGCGTCCTACCCATCTTGTAAATTGTCGTTGGAAAGGTTTTTTAAAAATATTATGACTGTTTATATATCATTTTCCAATTTAGGGATCCAATTGTGAAATATGAAGTTTTAAAGTGAAAAAAATCGCGAGTCCATTGTCCCCCCCTTCTACCAGCTAGATGGTTGCTTCTGGAAATGCGAAAAAATTCACTAGAGTAGGAAATATGCTGAATTTAAAAGGAAAACTATCACGGCTGAAGACTTCATAAGTTATTGAATAATATTCGATCAACTACAAAAATGTATTCGGCGAAGTATAAAGGAACTTTTCGTTCAAATTCCTTTAAACGTAACTGAGATGATGTTGTTAGCAGTGTAAAACACGCTATAAAATTAAAACCAAAAACTCCAAATAATATTCTAACTGTACAAATATTTTCGCAATCATCTAAATCTACATCCTACATAATGGTCAACGCGCTGGGTTCCTAGAAGATAATGTCTTCATCACAAAGAGATCAATGGATGCTGCAAAAGGGTTTTTTTTGCCGAAAAAAAATTGGGTTCAATCAACAATAACAATTCGACGATAATATATCACAGGAAAATGACAACAAAACCCGAATATTTTCCGCGGGAATTGCTTCTGTTGATATGTTATCGCGTCTCGAAGGGTTTTGCGGGTTGACAATATTCAGATAGGTACTATGCCATATTTTATGTCCTAGAAAAATTAATATGTCCTGACTCCAACTTTTTTGCCTAGACCTCCAAGCCTAGACCTAGTTTAGGCATAAACTATTTTCGTTTTGAGGCTTTGCTTTTCAGTATTACTATTACTATAGAATATAGATACAGAATCTATTATTTATTCACATAATATTATATTTATCACATTTTTAAGAAAGTAAACATCTACTTAATTTACTTTCTTAAAAATGTGTAAATCTAAATCTAATTAAGGTGTAGCACCTACCTTTGTCAGAGGCGAGACATCAAGGTCTCACAGAAAACTGTTTAAAATGATACGAACTCTAAAACGAGACATTATTATAAAAGCCATACAAAATTGGAATAAACAGGAATGTCAAACATCATTTCTGTAACGTCTTTTCGTCACGTCTCGATATAAAGGTTATAACGTATACAATATACACCACACTCTTAAGGTTATATATCAGCTACTAAAGTACTTTGTGAGCTTTACTATCAGGCGATCCGCCAGCTCGTTTCACAATCCCAGGAATTTCTACGTGTGCGGCAAAAGCGCGAGCATAAAAAGAAAAAAGTAATTGTCGATCGCTAACGAGGCGCACTCACAATTAAAGCCGTTGACATTTAAAAAGACATTTTTCAACAGTCGCGTGTCGATGGGTCATTAGAGGGACAGACGGACGGACGGTAACATGTATACAGTGTGTAACAAAACTAAGTGATAATACCTACTTTAGGGTATATATGAGTCCCTGTGTAAAGTTAACTGTGAAAGTAATAGCGCTAAAAGAGCAAATTTTTGATTCGTATGGGCAAGCACCCGAGCGTTATGAATTTTCCCATAAAGTAAAAAAAAGTTACTCTTTCAGCGGTGCAGCTTTCACAGCGAACTCTATTTACAGGTTGTTCGGACTTCGGGTGAACACCGTTACCCTTAAATCCATGAAATGAGCCCGTCAAAATGAACAACTTTTTCTATGAGAACAATGCTGGGAACTCAAAAAACGGTGTTTACACTAACACACTGTATACAGGGTGTAACGAAAACAAGTGATAATACTTTAGGGTGTGTATGTGTCCCTTATAGAGAGTTCACTGTGAAAGTAGCAGCGCTGAAAGATCAAAAAAATTTTTCACTTTTGTATGGGCAAGCGCCCGAACGTCACGAGTTTCCCCATACAAAAGTGACAAAAAAATTTTGATCTTTCAGCGCTGCTACTTTCACAGTGAACTCTCTATAAGGAACACATACACACCCTTAAGTATTATCACTTATTTTTGTTACACCTTGTATAGGGGATACATTCACATTACACGTTCTCATTCTAAAGTATTATCACTTTGTTTTCTTACACCCTGTATATGAGTCACCTGTATAAAGTTCATTGTGAAAGTAGCAGCACTGAAAGAACAAATTTTTATTGGGATTTGTATGGGCAAGCGCTCGAGCGTCATGCATTTTCCTATACAAAAATTAAAAAAGTTACTCTTTCAGTGCTGCGAAATCTACTTATAGGGGACCCATGCACACCCTAAAATCTAAAGTCTAATGTATTATCACAAACTTTTGTTACACCCTGTATAGTGTGTACGTACCATAGTAAGATAGTATGTTACGTCCACGTTTGTTTAGTTGGCGTCGGAAAAGTGTTTTTCCATTTAAGTTTTAACCTTTTTAACTAACATCCAAGAATAGAGGATAATGTTCGGACTTCGGCTGTAGATATAATATATTTTTTACTGTAGTAAATTAAGTAATAAGTATATTGTTATTAACCGGCCTTTTTATTCTAATAGCCTTAATTTTTGCCATCCGCAGTGTCGGACACTTTATTATTTTCCTAAACTTCTTGCGCATGTTTTTAAATATTATTAACACTGATTTCTTATATTTTTCGGATATTAATACTATCAGTTAGGTATGTAAAGTGAAGGAATTTAAGAAGTGAAAAATGAAACTTGATTAAAATCGGTTCAGTAGGAGATAAGAATAATATTATTCAGACGCCAGACACTGCATAGATATAATATTAAACTTAAAATTATATTTTCATTGGGTTAAAATTTGCCGTAATGTATCTATTAGAAGAGGGAAGCTAGGTATCGGGCCGTTAGCACTAAGGCTTTTACCTAGGGCTAGAATCGATTCATACTGATTAGTACTGGGATTTTGCTATTCAAATTATGCCTGTTGTTACAATTTTATTGACTATTGTATAAGTTATAAAATAAAACGTAATATGGATCGTTTAAGAATCTAAAATGTAAACAAAAAACTGCACAAATCCGCCAAATGAATTAGTAGCTATGCATTCCTTTAAGTGGCGCGGTTAATACAACATTTAAATTGTTAGCATTATAGCCTATAGTTCTAAATACACTTAGATGAAAATGAATTGAAACGGATGGAATCCAAGGGTAGGCCGTAGCTGTAGGATTATTAGAATACAGCACCCCCGGGGCCTGTCAAGGCAGTGACGTCCTCGATTTAACTTGACGGGCTTCTACCCTCAGATCCTCGGTGGGCTCGCCTGGGGACAGATTTTATGTTGAAACATCCATCATCAATATTTTAAGCTTTAATTTTGATCATTTACTCATCAACTCGCCACTGTCGAATTCGAATCGTCTGTTATGGTCATTGCTGACTAAACGTGAACATAGCTGTCTCAATTATAAAGGTCCGGGATCGAAAGGTGACAAAATAAATATTGGGCTGAATAATTATTATACTTTCCACGATTACTTTTAATCCTGCTGGTGTGTGAGTGTGACAACCATATCGATGGTTGGGATGGTTTCATTCTTCGGTAGTACGGGGAAAATTATTCAAAGGAAATCCGACAATCAGGTAGTATTTCTAATTTTACAACCGAATTTCCACTATCAATAATTCTAAAGCGTTCATTCTGAGAGGGGTGTTCTATCAGGCGATCCAACTTGCCCATAAAAAGTAGTCGAGCGGCAAATAGCTGGTATTAGTCACCCCAGCCTCTGGGTGGGCAGACGCTGGCGCAAGCGGCCTCAGGTTATGTAACGCGACAACAACAGTCTGCGCGGGCGCATGCATTAGTGGCGCGGCGTGAGCGACCGCGTTCAAGGCTGCCTGCCGATTCTAGTACATTACTAACCCATTGACTACCTGGATGCTTCTACGTAAGCCGGATAATAGGTATATTTGGAGCTACATACTTCTAACGCCATATATTACTTGTTTTTTATGAGCGAATTTACGCTATCTTGTTTCCACATTTCAGCGTAAAGGCCGAGATGACCATAAACTTATGCCTCAATTACACCTACCGTGTAGATTGGCGATGGTGCCCTCGGCCGAGCACGTCCATATAAAACATACCAAGTGTTTGGCGGAGTGCACTGTCTCGCTAGTCGCTACTCGCTACTCTACTCGGTAGGTGTAATCAATGTCTTAGACCAGTGATTCCCAAAGTGGTCCAGGTGGACCCCCAGGGGTCCACGCGAGACTAGACGGGGATCTACGTTGGCCCTGACAAAAAATGGGGCTCCACAATGGGGATTGTCCATTTTTTTAATTTTGCTCATTACAAAAACATTTCGAGGAATAAGGTCAGTAATCGTTTTTCTGTACATAAACGAAAAAAATACCCATTAGTTACTTATATTTTTGAACAAATATGTTTAACCTTTGTTTGACCTTCAATGGCGTTAAATTAGCAATAAATTCGACCAACATTACGTTTCGAACTTTTGGTAAGCTTCTCGTATCAGCTTTCACATAATGAGAACTTGCATTTGACGAACCAGCCATTATAAATAAGATTAAAAGGAAATTTAAAACATACTGCAGAGGTCAATTAGCCGCCGATGATGACGTCAGAGCGAAACTTTAAAAATTTATTGAGACAAAACTAGCCAATGAAATTCAAAATTATTTAATTTATATTCTTAAAATACCCTATTTTAACGAAAAAAAATATAAAAAGTACATGTGATTTTTTTTTTGGACAATGCCCATTGTAGGCGGTCCATGTAAATTATTATTTTTTGCCACTTTTCTGAATAGTCACTAATAATATTTTGTCATAGACGTGCCATCAAATAATATTTTTCTTTGTAATCCTGACGCGCATATTTGAAAATACAACACCGCTAGCCTAACTTGACGCTTATTTGTAGAATAATCACTACAATAATTTTGTGATCAGTAGCGAAACGAGCTTGCGACCAAAAGTTATAGACGCTTGATGATGGCCGCAACTCCGTCGCAACAAAATTCGGTTATCGCCCGGGATCCATACATTTTCCGGGATAAAAACTATTCTATGCCTTTTCTCGGTAGTCGGGACTCTTAATATCTCCATGTCAAATTTCAACTAAATCAGTTAATAGCGGTTTGGGCGTGAAGAGGTAGCAGACAGACAGAATGACAGAAGGATAGACAGACAGACATGCTTTCACATTTATAATAGTAGTATTAGAATAGTAGTCTTTTATTGGAACAAGAGAGAGATAAACTTTGACTAGGTTGCTTTCTCACTTTCCTTTCTAGCGAGTAGTCAATTTCTTTCGAGTATTGCTTAGTTCAATACTCTATGTCTTTACAGTTGAATAGGGATCGCTCTGTGCATTTTACTAAGTGATAAGTCTATAAGTTGTACAAAGTATATACCTACATGAATACTACTTTCATGGGAATATACACGATAAAGACGTCACAGATCACAATATACGATATGGAGGAAACTAACTAGTCTGCATAATGATTTTAAAATATGTCATTAATATACAAGAAAAGCCATGTTCTGGAACTGTAATTGATAGCACCTCTGAATAAGTTGTGTGAAATACAAGTTTTTATTGATTTCATCATAATTATTTTGTGTCTTATCTGCTTAATAAAATACTTAAAACTTTCTCATTAAAAAACTTTTTCAGTCACAAATCACAATACAAACAATAAGTAAAAATGTAAACCTCAAAAAATAAACTTTTCTTACCCTCTGGGGTAAGATTTTAAGCTTTAAAAAACTTACTTCGGTGCTAAACTTTCTGAATTTACTCAAGATTTTTATATGAATGAAGACTTTGAATTACATCAATTACAGCGACAAGAACAAATAAGTTCGTTCCTAGAACTAGACCAAATTAAACAGATCTAGAATGCCTAATAGACAGTCAGGACATAGGAACTTCCGTTTCCGTCGCACGTGTGTGAGATACTGAAGGAGTGATAAAAAATCTATACCGAACTTAGAGTTTGAATGTCTATCCTACCACCTATTATAAGAAAAAATAATGATCTGACTCTTTGCAATTTGCATTAGACTTGTAAACTACTTAACAGAATTTGATGAGGATATAGAGCAGAACGGACAAGGACATAACTCATAATCAGATCATAAGAAGAAAATCATATTATGCTATAGTATCATAAGAGATATCCTACGTGGCTCGACCGGAGAAAATACCATGTTCTCACAGAAAACCGGCGTAAACAGCGATTACGCTTTGTTTCGCCGAGTGAGTGAGTTTACCGGAGGCCCAATCCCCTATTCCCTACCCTACCCTACCCTCCCCTATTCCCTTCCCTTCCCTACCCTCCCCTATTCCCTTCCCTTCCTTACCCTCCCCTGTTACCCTATTCCCTCTTAAAAGGCCGGCTACGCACTTCCAGCTCTTCTGAAGCTGCGAGTGTCCATGGGCGACGGAAGTTGCTTTCCATCAGGTGACCCGTTTGCTCGTTTGCCCCCTTATTTCATTAAAAAAAAGATTATTTTTTTGCCACGAGAGTTTGCCACCTTCTATTTTGCGAATAACAAAAAGTATTAATAGATAAAATCTATATTCCGTACACAGATCATAATATTATGTAAAATGGCGAGGGTGTCAGTTACGCCCACATGGGGGTTGTGGTATTTAATTAAACCATTATTATATTGTGCGGATAAAGCAAAGAATTTCTACGAATCCTACATTGAAACGGAAGCAATAAAATGTAGGCCCAAGGAATGTGGATACGCGAGTGTCTGGTTTAAGAACTTATGTCAATTAATAAACTTTCCAAATATAGCGATCGATAGACGTGTTCAAAATAGTGCCACAAAACGAATGTATACAGTAGAGTAACAATGTGATAGCTTAAAATCAAATTCGAGAATAGAGACAAGTTTTATGCGATACGTGATCCATTGTTCAGCTCTCTAAGGCTTTTTGGCGGACTGGCTTTCCAATTTGGTCCGTGAAAAACCACATTTGCCATTATGGTCACGAAGTCGTAAATAATAAACAATTGCCAAACGAATATATTCAGCCCTCGACACGTTCTTATTTCAAAATCGCTTGTATTCCATCTTGGGCTAAAGTGAAGGAGGACGAGGTTCGACGCCTAAAGTTATTAGCTGAACTTTCGTTTGATTCGTCTAAACTCTAATCAGTCGATCGCGCGTCTTATTTGGGTATTCTAGTATGAAGATAGTACTGTGTATATTTTATACTGTGGTGCTACGGTACCATAGTAATAATAATAATATATTCCTTAGCTAACGATCATCTCTGTGTGGTCTATAATACTTGAAATATTTAGGTGTAATAGAGGAGAGGGAAGAAGGTAATATCTAAAATATTTAAAATGCCTGGTTCTGGCGAAGAGGCTTCTGGCTTCTTTTCATGGGGCTGCTGGTCCACTAGGTGGCGGCACTAGGGGGCAAGTAGTTATGAACTCTATTCGTTCCAGCTACTGAATAGGGAAGATGCGATATTTTTATTTTTGTGTTTATTTTAAAGAACTCCAAATAGAATAGACCACAAGTATATTAAAAAATTAAAACACTGGAATTTACTGCAAAAAATGCGGTTTAAAATTGTCAATTTAAATTTTAGCATCAAAACGGATCTATAGTCTGTACGACGTCACTACTGTCCTGTCCCGCGTTCCATTTAGCGTTAAGAGGATTCCACACCGCCCTTTTTTCCATACAAACGTTGTCCCCTGTTTCCTCCCTGGATAATGCTAGTAGAGTTATAATTTTTTTCCTGAATGTCTACGGCCACTAATACAATGTCCCTATGTTTTCTTTTTTTTCATAATTTAATTATTAAATAAGATATGAACGTTCAAAAACCCAAAAAAATGGCCAGATTTTCCACTGTGTTCAAACGTCCAGAAAACAGATTTGGCTAAATTATACAAAAAAAGCAAAACATAGGAACACAGCTCAAGCCTTTTTTTAATCTTTAATGAAAAAAGTACTTAAATCGGTTAAGTTTTGGAGAAGGAATCAGGGGACAACGAATCGTTGATTTTCTGGATTTTCTGCAGTTGTCTCTATCGCGTTCTGCAGTATAGGCTTGAGGTAAGGGAGACAGCTACAGATATTACACGTACTTTTTTTTCATTTCTCTAGCCCCTGTTGTATCCTCTTAAAAACGATCAAAACGCTCAAAAAGTCAGAATAGGAGGCATTATGAGTGATTTGATAGTTTTTAACGCGAAATGGGCGTTCCATTTAGCGTGTAGCAGGTGTGACGTCACGCTGATTGGTGTTTTGAAATCCGTTCCATTTCAAGTTACTTTTAATTCGTAATTTTTGTAAAAAAAAACAAAATTTTATAAAATATATTATCCTTGCAGTAAATATAGCAACCTTATTTTTTTAACAATTTAATAGCAAAACTTTCATAAATATTATATTTGCATGTTCCCTATTTAGTAATGGTTTATGGTAGGATGACGACGTGTGCAAGAACTATTAAGTGAGGGGGAAGGAGGAAGGAAGGTGTTTTGCAAAAAAACTTGCAGTGGCGGCAGAAGTACTAAGCAGCTGGGCATAATTTTTTGTTACACATTAGCAAGAGAGTTGAGTATAACTTCCTCTCCTACGTCTGCTGGCGGTCTACTCTCTCTCCGTCTTACGAATTTATGATCAGGACACTCAAGTCACGCGTCTGTAACATTTTTACTTATCCCAAAATAATAAAAAATATTTCAGAAAGAATTCAGAAACATCTTGAAATAATTCGGTAATATGTTGTATATCTACGCTATAAAATAAATATTTTCCTTATGTAACGTGATATTTTTACCTAGTCTCATAAACAAGTGTGTGTACTGTGTACGTTAGGAATTTATTGGCAGTAAAAGGGTTTTATTGTGTTTTAATCAACCAGCCTCTAGTTATTTCGGTGGTTCTATTTGTTATTCGATATCGAATTACATGTACGGCATTGATTTTGGTTATAAATGTAAATTTTAGGCTGGATTTATACGCGTCCGCCCGGACGCGCCGTTTGGCGGCTACACCGGCGTATGTAATGTAAATGACAGTGTGACCGCGCCTTTATCTATAGTCTATATCTACTATACTATATTTAGAGCAAAAAACTTTGGACCCCTTTAACCTTTTAACGAAAAATGCGGAAACGTAGGTGCATGAAATTTCGCACAGTTATAGTTTATATTATGGAGAAGGAGTGCATCGAGCTAATATTATTTTGAAATTATGCTTTTATCATACATTTTTTTAACAAATAAAACATTACACACACTACAATGTGCACAGTACCATCTTTTCGAATGACAAGCATATACATACGAATTATACTCTTTTGTTTATGGTTGAAGTCTGTTGTCAAATTAAAAATGGATTGTTGTTTTTTTATTAAATCTGAAATACCTAGTCAATACTTTAAACGGGGAGCTAAAAGAAGATAATTAAATTTAAGGTCGAATTTCGACGGGTGTACTCGCCTAGTTTATATAAATAGTTACATAACTGTTGCTTGTGATCTCGGGGTGTAGCGGCGGCAAAAACGCGCGTTCGCGTGGACGCATATAAATCCAGTATTCCAATCCAGGGCTGGATTACTACTGGAATAATATAAACGGGCACTCAAAAGTGACTACTCAAAATCCACTCGAATGTCAATTAAAACTGTGCGTTCCAGTTTTTTACTGGATTAGAATAATGTAAACCCGCTATAAAGTGTTTTCCGTCTCTATATCAGCTATAAACGTTATTTATAACTAACTTTTCCGACAATTTCTAAGCAACCTCAATCGTGCCGAATTCCAGTTGGATACCACGTGACTAGTCCCCGATAGGTCATCGACCCAAGGGAGTAATTAAGCCGGGTCACTGACCTCGCACCGACTAATGCTTATGAAAATTTTATTCATTATTCTATAGATAACAAACACTTCTTATATTACATAGTTTTGAGAAAGGGATTATTGATTTAATATCAAAACAACTTTATCTTGTAAACTTTATCTTAATAATATAATTTCCATATTATCTTATTGTTTTTATATTATACAATTATAGGTATGGGCAGATATTTTACGGACAAAGTATTAATATTTTGATCATATCTTTTTAATTATGATTATTATCTATTATCTATATATATAAAAATGGATTTTAAATTGTGTTACTAACGCTAAAACACTAAAACGGCTGAACGGATTGGGCTAATTTTAGTCTTAAAATATACGTAGAAGTCCAGGAAAGGTTTTAAAGTGACACGAAGTTCACCGGGACAGCTAGTCTTGTATATAAAAATGGATTTTCAAATGTGTTAGTCGCGCTAAAACTCGAAAAGGGCTAGACGGATTGGGCTGATTTTAGTCTTAAAATATTCGTAGAAGTCCAGGGAAGGTTTTAAAGTGACACGAAGTTCAACGGGATAGCTACTTATTAAATAATAATTAATAATATAGCAAGAAAGGTTCTGAAACATGATAAAAGTTTAATCATAGAAATCTCACAGTCGTAACTCGTTGTTTGTTGCTCAACTCCGCCAAAACGGCTGGACTGATTTTGGTGAAATTTTGTGTGCTCAGCGAAATGGGAGGGGAATCGGTCATAAACCAACAAAAAAAAATGCTGAAGTATCAAATATCATAGTTGAATGAATGAATCGCGCTTTTGGAATTACAACATCGCCCTTTCTTCGAGACTTTCCAGCATATATGGCAAAAAAAAAGTTTGGGTCAGCTACGGTGTAATAATATTACATTGCGGTAAAGCCTGAGCCTTGACAAGGCTTTTACGTGGTATAATCATGAAGACGTGAGTGGATGAACGCGATAACTAACATTTTGTAACATACGTACATTTCGATGATGAAAATGTACGGTCTCCGTAAAATTTCTCATTTGTGCGGGCCGCGTGGAACGTCTAGTTAGCTAATATTTTCATGTTGACGGTTCAGTAAAAAAAATATTGTTGACCTATTGTTGTTGTTGATAAATATTAACCTCCCTCGCGCATATGCGTGGATACATACATATAAAATGGAGTAAACCTTGCCTATAGATCCTTAAAGAGAGAGATCACTCGGGCAAAGAAACAGCACGTCAATAGTATTGGTAAGAGACTCGAGTGCCTTCCTTTGGGAACCCGTGAATTCTGGTCTCTGGCCTTAGCTATTGAAGGATATTTCTGAAAGCCATCCTACCATCCCTACAAATAGGAAATGGATCGTTGGCCCACGACACAAAATACAAAGACGTAAAACGTCAAACTTGACCCTTGATGACCTTGGGATGAAAACCGCCGACCATACCACAATGCAGGGGCATTATGTCGGATATTAGGTTACATCAGCGCTCAAAGTGAATAGACCGGCATGCCCTTGATATCCAAAAGTTGAGTGGGCCTGACGGAATCCCTCCATCCCCCCTATTGTGTTGAAAAAGTGTGCTTAGAGTTTGCTCCGGTCTTAACATGTCATTTTCGGTTCTCCTACTCTTCTACCATTATCCCCGCTTCTTAGATGATAGCCTTAGTGTACCCGATCGTCAAAAAAGGTAACCGCTCAAATCCTTCCAAATACAGACCAATTTCTAAAGCCTCCGTCTTCTCGAAGACAATGCAATCCATTATCAGCTCTTTCGATTTATCAGGCCAGACATTACTAAGCGACAAACACGACAAATAGTACGGGTTCCAAAAGGGTCGCTTGGCTGGTTATCTCTTGGCGTACCAAACTCATCGTTGGGTTCAGGTGATTGTGTGGAGAGGAGAGGCATTGGCTGTTAGTTTGGATATTGCGAAGTCCTTTGATCGGGTTTGGCTCAAAGCGCTGATACCAAAGCTCCCATCATAATAATATGGGCTTCCCGAGAATTTATGCAAATAGGTCACAAGTTTTTTGGCAGATCAATGACATGCTACATACCAACGGCATTTATTGCTATGCGGATGATAGTACAGGTGATGCCCTATCTACCAGCTTCCACCATATTTCTCGGTTAAATGTCATTGATAGTCAAAACGAACTTATATCTCAAATAGAGAATTCACAGGAGAATGGGGTAGATGACACTTAGTCCAATTCAACCTCGCCAATTCTGCCCGTTCACAACTAAAAAGTCACCAATGGTCGTATATCCTCGTTTTCAGGGCAACTCTTTAACAATCCCCTCCCAGCGTTGAAATACTTGGCGTAAACATATAGAGCGAAGTCCAGTTCCGATGTCATTTAGAGGGTGATGCCAAGTTAGCCTCGAAAAAACTTGGTGTTCTTAACAGGCAAGACAGTGTTCAGTCTGGACCAATGCCTGCAACTCTACAAGATGCAGGTTCGGCCTCATATGAAATACTGTTATCATCCCTGGGCAGGGACCCCAAAATACCAACTAATCCCTTTGGATCGTATCCAACGAAGGGCCGCTCGAATTGTTGACTGCCATAATGTCAAACAGGCTGAACCCCTTGGAATTACGCCGAGATGTAAATAGCTTCACTCTGCATCCTCAATCGGTTGTATCACGGGGAGGAATTGTTCGGAAATATACCATCCTCATAACTTTGATGAGTGGCAGTCTTCCACCGTGCTTTTTTCGCGTAACTTTCTGCCGCGCGCTGTAAAATTTGGAATGCAGTATTTCCAGACCTATATGACCTGCAAACCTTCAATAAGAGAGCGTATTCCCTCTTAAAAAGACCGGTGACTCACCAGCAGCCCTTCTGATATACTTTACAATAGCTCTTCGAATAACCTTTAAGAAAACAGAAAAGACAAGAGAAATTAGTAAAAGATAATAGAATAGCTGTGATTATTATATTCAAAGTTTCGCCATCTGCAATGAGGCGTTACTCATAGAAGTCGCTTGCATTTTTACACGAATAATCGTGCAAGAGTTATAACCCAAAGGAAAAGATAAACACGTGCGCCAGCCGCCAGATTGTTTTAACACGTTTATTCTGGTGAACTCAAATAAAAAATACATTGCTATAAAATCGTTATTTTAAGTCAAAAAAAATCCAAAAAATTTACATAGGTGTATCATAGGCCATGCAACCGAAAAATCAAAAAAAAATTTTTTTTGGGTAAGAGCTCTTGCACGTTTATTCGTTGGGGCCATCGATTTGCTCATTTTGTAGGGTTCCGTAGTCAACAAGGAACCCTTATAGTTTCGGTCTGTCCATCGGCCTGTCTGTCTGTCCGTCTGTCTGTTCGCGGTTTTGCTCAGAGACCATAGGACCTACAAAGTTGTAATTCGAAATGAATGCACATATTAATGGTGCCGACAAAATGGTATATAAATTCTTAAAAAAATATATTTTTATGGTATTTACACATCAAGCGGGGATTTTTTCGCGAACACCAAACCGTGTGGGATATCGCTGGATAGGTTTTTTTAAAAATATTACGAGTATTCATAGATCATTTTCCGATTAAGGGATCTGTGAAATATCAAGTTTTAAAGTGGAAGAAATTGTTAGAGTCCAGTGTTCCCTAAACTTCTATCTTCTACCAGCTAAACGGTTGCTTCTAAAAATGTGAAAAAATTCACGAGAGTAGGAAATATGCTGAACTTAAAAGGAAAACTATCACGGATAAGAAGACTTTATAAATTATTGAGTAATAGTCAATCATCTAAAAAAATGTATTCGTTGAAGTATAAAGGAAGTTTTCGTTCCAATTCCTTTGAACTTAACTGAGATGATGTTGTTAGTAGTGTAAAACACGTTATGTATATCATTGACCAATCAAAAATTAGCGCCATTACGGAACCCTATATTGCGCGTGGCACGACACACACTTGGCCGGTATTTTTCCCTTATAATTTGAAAAAACCTTGTAACTTATCTAGTTTATCACCTGGCTAATAATCTATCTGGCTACACATAAATTGCACAGTTTTTTTCGTTTAAAATTATTTTTCCGGCCCTAAAGTCTCCATTTACGTATAAAAAAACGCCAATTTTATTACTGTTACTTATTGTGTTCTTCCACTTACGTCTTTAATTTAGTTCGTGTGTCTTCATTTATTGAACCAATATTATGTGACGTGAACCTTTCCACACGACGTGTTTTTTGCGTACTGACGACGCGCGTTTCTGATGCGCTCGTTTTCTGCGCGTTTTGATATAAAGTTTAACCCTTCGATCGCGGATTCTTGGAAATCTATTGTTACTCTATTGGTGTCCTTACGGGGCTTGATAGGTTAAAACGTGTCGGCTTCCTTACGTTTGCTGAGCGTTCAACTTGCGTTTGTATCGAGCGTAAAAAAACGTCGTGTGGAAGGACCATAAACAACTTGCTCTACAACTGAGCAGAAACATACCACACAATACCCTCGACCAACAATACCCTTATCTTAAAATAAAATTACTACTACAGGTATTTTACAACAAAATATTCGAACTCTTGAATATAATTTAAGAGCTTTCCGTGTGGTGTGGTAAATTGATATGGTGACCGAATACAGTCAATTTGAATCATTAATATTAATAAAGTGTTGCACTATGATATCACTGGAGGCATGGCATTCTTGCGCTCCCAGAGCGAGCGAGACGGGTGCATCGAATAGGGACGGGCACTATCGATAATGTTGCACTGACATTAGAACTTGTCTTTCCGTCAGCTTGCATTTCCCAGGGTGAGGGAGACGGACAGATAAAGGGATGTCAAGCGTCGATAATGTCCTGTCTTACGATATTTTGTCGATTGTACATTACTTCGATAAATAGGAAGACGATTTTTGAACAAATGCTAATAACAAAATTCGATGCATTATGTTAGTAATTAAATTTTTTACACCTTTAACCTTCGCGTTAATGCACTATACTGAAATATTTTTTTGATTGTTCAATTATTAATTGTACTATAGTTTAATTAAGGTATAACTTAATAATAATCGGTATTGGTGAACCAAGAGTTTAAGATGATAAATAATTTTGATTCTTGATTCTTAAAGACATCAAGTACTAGTAGAATTAACAAGACGTATTTTTTTCGGAAACAGAGATTCCAAATTACGTTTAGATGATTGTGAAATTCATTTTTGTTCGCTTTTACTAAATGATGGGTATAGAATTAGATTCTATATTTTTGTGGATAGATTGGTCGTTGGAGAATGGAGATACTAAATGGACTCTACATAAAATTCACTATCCTCCATGTTTTCGATACTCGAGTAACCGGACGCTTTATCGATACTCTGTACGTCACTAGCCGCCCGCAAGCCTGACCTACATCACTAAGTGGACATTTGCAGCGAAGAATGTGCAGCGCGCGCTTGTGTGCGTGCGTGCGCGTGTGTGCGTCGTATTGATCGGTGTCCGCTTACCGCTGGTTTTCCTTATAAATCATATGATATTGCCACGTTTGTTCGGTGGTTTGAGCTATTGCCTGGATATTAAGCATATCACCTTTTAATTGGGTAGAGTAACATCTTTGTAAGGAAATGGAGACTGAAACAATCTCTACAAACGGCGTATCGAAGCAAAAAAAAATCCTACAAATACCAACATTTGTATGAAATTCTGTGGCTCGTTACTTGGATTGCAGAATAGCTAAATTATTAAAAGTCGATTAAAAGAACATACTTGAGCCTGCTCCTGTTGGAGGTGCCTATGCAATGGCAATCGCTTTCTATCAGGGATTCTGTAAATTATAATAAAAGCTGCTTTTACCATGCGCTTAGCAATCCATTGTTTGTTTGTCGTATTCAATATGAAACAATTATACTAACGATATAAGAATGTGTGTGTATGATTATGTCATGTTATCCCGTTTCCGCAATTACTGTATTGAGCAGTTACGTCATCGTATCTGATACACGACTGTACAATGTACAGCGCAGGAATGTAGAGTCCCTTGGATATCTATAAATACTGTATACGCAATTGTGTCTTTAGAAGTATACACGTAGGTTTGCTAACTTAAAAACATAACCTACCTTCAAAATGTAGACTGTAGGCTTAAGAAAACTTAGACTTAAACAAAATAACAGTATTTATCCCAAGTAGAATTATAGGTTCTATAAGGGTATTCACTTCACAAGCTGTATAAAAGTCAAATATATAATACGAGTAGCTGTATAGCATGGCGTAAACCAGTTTCGGCATATAAATTGTATGCAAGAGAATGGTAAATGGGTTTTGAGAAGGAACAAAATAGTAGCTTACTGAAAAAAATTCGGTAGGTTTACCAAAAGTTGCCAGTTCATTCGCCAGCAATTTTTATAGCTCAACCAATAATTTAGAGATTTAACGGCTAATTATTCGAATTAGTCACTTTACCGCCCCTATGGGATTATGGGTGAGGGAGACGTGATTAGTGCAGGATTATTGCGAGCTGGACACGGGGGTGCCCACTGGAAGTGGCGGGTCCACCCTATATTCCGTTCCCAGTGGCGTAGTGTGCCTTTGGTGCTCCGTCTACTAAGGTTCGCGCACAATTTTAGGATCCCTTGACAATATTGGATGGGAAATGCGTAGTGTTTTGAGGTCTCCTTGGTGGGAACTGGGAAGTAGAGTCGACGATGCAGGGCCATATTGGTAGATCTGTGATCAGCGTGGTTATTGGTAGATTAGATTGCAATCACAGTGACACGTTATTGGTAGCTATTTGCGAAGGGGCCTACTGCAAGTAAACTTTCTCAGTGGCGTAGCTACACTAGTAACATCTTACACGTGGTTAGTTTTTTAAATAATCAGAATTTTTGGGTCTCTGCCATGTCAGATAATACAAGTCGAGGCAATTTTCTCCGATCGTCTGAAATGTTCGTTTAAATATGCTATGAATAGGAATGAGAGGCCTAAGCTACGATAGGGCTGTCTCAAATAAGCAAAAAATTATAACGGCCAAGTGCGAATCGGACTCGCCCACGAAGGATAAAATGGCAAAATAATAATAATCGCTGTAAGCAACTTTATCGTTTTACTGTTTAACCTACATAACTTTATAAAGAATATAGTATTTTCGACTGTAATTTTAACGAATTAAAAATTTAAACGAATTAAATTGAAAGCACATTACAATAATTATTATGAAAACTTTTAGCCAGCCCTACGCTTACGTATTCATACAACACTTAAGAGGAGTCCACACCGCCGTTTTTTTCCATACAAATGTTGTCCCCTGTTTCCTCCCTGGATAATGCCGGTAGAGTTATGATTTTTTTCCTGAATATCTATGGCCACTATTAGCATGTCCCTATATTTTCTTTTTTTTTCATAATTTTATTATTATATAAAAAGATAATAACGTCCAAAAACCCAAAAAATGGCAAGATTTTCCTCTGTGTTCAAACACCCAGAAAATAAAACTGGCTAGAATATACAAAAAAAATAAAACATAGGAACACAGCTCAAGCCTTGCTTTAATTCTTAATGAAAAAAGTACTTAATTCGGTTAAGTTTTGGAGAAAGAATCAGCGGACAACGAATCGAAGATTTTTTGCGGGGCTAAAATGGTAACATTTAGCAATTCCTCTCAATCAATTCAGCAAATGAATTGTCAAAACTGTCAAACTGACCAATGTCAAATTAGTACGAATTACTAGACATGAATTGCAAGCAGACTTGCATTTTGCGATTTAAAAAATAATGAATCATATTATGATTCATCATATGATTCTCCAAAGCGACCATTTTAGCCCCGCTGTTCTTTTATTAGAACTTTTGTCGTATTGCCTCTATCTCGCTCTGCGGTGGGAGACTTGAGATTGGTGAGACAGCAATACATTTTCAAATACCTATTTTCAGTTTCTCTCGCCCCTGGTGTATCCTCTTAATGAGTATTATACACAGACATAGATCATGATCTATGTCTGTGGTATTATAATATAATGTCTATTTATAAATGTATATTAATGAATACCACCCACCTACGTAATCTTCGTATTTAAAGACTTTTTACATTTTAATTTGAAAAGCTAAATATATTTTTATTGAGAGCCACTCATCAGATTTTTTTTTTAATTGGTCCACTTTTTACACCTTTTTTGTAAAATTTGATTATTTATGTCTTCTAGCGACTTTCACAATCATAATTAGCATGTTTTTCTGAGTCCCTATCAGAATGCGGTCTTCATATTTTGCAAATTCAACTCTATCCAGCGCTTGCTCTAAAATGTAAAAAGATTACACTACGCATTACATGATGAACGTCAATGTTTATGGTTATAGGAACCGCACGCTTCTTTCCTGGAATATCTTTGTTGTACTCACAGATTTTAGAGTTGTACTTCAGACGACTCAAACTCTGAATGGTACATAAACCAATAAGACTTTAATAAAACAGTAAGGTGACATCTTCTCTGGTTTTCACTGGATGCTCTACACGGGTACGTCTACGTGAGTGCCATACGAGTGTTACCATGATACAGGAAAATGTAGGACAAAGTTTTTTTTACAATAATAAGAAAAATCTTCATAATATCTATTAACACTTCCTACAACACTAAAGCTTTCTTATTGTTTAAACTTTAACGGTCTTACTAAAAAAGATTTAAACACCCGTTGAACAGTTGATTAGAGAAAAAATCAGTACAAAATGGTCTCAAAACAACCGTTCAACAGATGTTTAATCTTTTGTGGTAAGACATAATATTACGTTCATTATAATCCAAGCAAAGGTTATATTGCATTTTTTCATAAAATCAATTAGGTTTAGTCAAGTTAATCTCCATTAAATTTTCTTAGGCCGGTAAGATTTAGGACGGTAAAAATGGTTGCTCCAACAAAATAATGGAGAACATTAACGTAACAATAGTCTACAGTAATCGATACAATGAAAGCCTATTAATCTTTGTTTCCTGAAAGCATTATTTCTCTTCCATGATTAAAAGGAGGATTTAGTTTGTAGTAAAGTTATGTTACCAAGTAAGCTGTTTTAACCTCGGCAAACAGATTTTGAGTAAGGTTTCCTAAACTGTCTAATGAACTTAAATATAAATGTTAAAATGTTTTGACTTTTGCGGCTATCCCCAGGCTACGTTAAATAACTTAATTATTTCTTAGTATTTAGACTATATTTAGCACAAACGATTGCTGCTCTGCATTCAGTAATATAAGAAAAATAACTGAACCGTAGACGTACATACTTGCGACTTTTGTAGTCATGTTGTGATATGCGCTAATATCATTTTCTTTAAAGAGATTATTTTAAGCAGGAATGTCCACCAATGTTTGAAATTGTGGCGACCCTACAGGCACAGTTACATTATTTATTTTCACCTAGTTTTCGTGGTACAAGCCAATTGGTGTTGAGAACTACGGTCTACGATCTTTAACGCGATTCACTTTTACTTTTACCTTCAAAGGTTCTATATCCATTCTTTTAGTATTCCGTATCGGAAGAGATATTTCGCTGTCTAACTATGTCTTAAAATTGTTGATCGTGGCAGTTAGATCTCAAAATAATTATTTCGGTTTTCGCCATTACTTTCAAAAACAATCTATATATATAAATGAATTTTAAATTTTGCTCAGTCTCGCCAAAACTCGTGAACGGCTGAATAGATTTGGCTATTTTTTTTAGTCTTGAAATATTCGGGGATGTCCAGGGAAGGATTATGTTATGAGGAAAATGATACGAAGTTCTACGAGACATCTGCAGGGTGTAACAAAACTAAGTGATAATACTTTAGAGGGTGTACGTGTTCCTTGTAGAGAGTTCACTGTGAAAGTAGCAGCGCTGAAAGACCAAAATTTTTTTTCACTTTTGTATTCTACGAATTTTCCCATACAAAAATGAAAAAAATATTTGGTCTTTCAGCGCTGCTACTTTTTAAAATAATTGTAACTCCCGTACAACAACAAACGTTATTCCTCTCTGTGCGAAACCCTTAGTTCGCGAGTCCGACTCGCACTTGGCCCGTTTTTTATTATTTCCCACAAGCACTTGAGGTGGAACACTCCAAGGATTTGTCCTAATATGTTATGTCGGTTCAAAGAAATGTCTACAGACTTGAGAAATGAAGTTCTTCGTGGAACTGACTGTCCTATAGTCTCAGACTAGATGCTTTCCGCGTAAAGCGAAGTCCCGCGGGGACCGTACACGTTCATATATACGTGGGAGAGCCATGCTTCGGCACGAATGGGCCGGCTCGACCGGATAAATACCACGTTCTCACAGAAAACCGGCGTGAAACAGCGCTTACGCTGCGTTTCGCCGAGTGAGTGAGTTTACCGGAGGCCAAATCCCCTACCCTATTCCCTTCCCTACCCTCCCCTATTCCCTTCCGTTCCCTTCCCATCCCTACCCTCCCCTATTACCCTATTCCCTCTTAAAAGGCCGGCAACGCACCTGCAGCTCTTCTGATGCTGCGAGTGTCCATGGGCGACGGAAGTTGCTTTCCATCAGGTGACCCGTTTGCTCGTTTGTCCCCCCTTATTCCATAAATAAAAAAAATATAGAATATATTTAAAGAAGGCAACGTCCTTCTTTGGGATTTACTCTACATTTTATTATGTAACATAAGATTTATGACTAATCAAAATTTCGACAAAATTGGCTTTTTAAGCCTACAATAGGCAGGCTTAAAAAACCCAATTAAGAGATGATTCAAGAAGTTTGCAGTGTGCTATCAAATCGTCATAAGTTTATAACTCGTTCACATTATAATTTATGTTTTAGTTATCTTAGGTCAGGCTTAGGTAAGGCCGGCAGGGGTAACAAATAACAATATGAAACTTGTTAAAGATTACTCTTCTATGACTCTCACTTGGGCTTTTATTTTGGGTACCATTTATATACCCAAAAATAATCAAAATAGTATTATTTGTGTTAAATAATGATATTTGTGTTGGTAAATAGTAAATTATTACATTTGTAACATCGATTGAGGTCAAACATTTGCAGAATTCAGTCCAATCAATAACTGTAGCAGCTTGTAAATTATAAACCGATACATCAGTGGGACACAAACACTTTATTAGCCGAAATTGACAGACGCCATGATTGTAATGAAAACAAATGGTAGTGAGTAATTGCTTCCTAGATGCTATAAGTTATAACTGAAGAACATGTACTTTCAGAGAAATTAATTTAATAGGCAGTTGGCGGACCTCCTTCATTAGGTTAGATTATATCAATCCGAAGTCCAAGAAAGGTTTATATGGGAAGTGATGCGAAGTTCACCGAGTCATATAAAGGTGCCGATGCGGTGGCCGCGGGCGACATGAAGCAACTGCAGCGACGTGTCGTCGCGACTCGCGACACTACTGGTTTCTATGTATTTCTATGAAATACCCTCCGCAGCAGCGACACGAAGCTAGCGACACTTTTCATAGAAATTCATAGAAACCAGTAGTGTCGCGACGTCGTCTGCTGCCGCTTCATGGAGCCGGCTTCCAACTTGTAACCCTTAACATAATATTGTAGCTGTGGTATATTCGCTACCAAAATCCAATAAAAGATACGGCAAGGTGTTGATCATATTAATGCCTGAATATTCTCAATTGTATTGACGAAATTCCAACTGCGCAGTTCGCGATATACGTCGAAGATATACAGGTCTATCCCTCATTTGTCCCTTCGTTTCCCTCAGCCCCAGGGTCTTTTTTACCCTTCAACTTTTGAACCCTCGAATCGGGCCCCGAACGATGGATTTTCTTAATCTAAAAACCCTCCGGTACGATAATATTAAATTCCTTTTGGTTTATCTTTGAAAGATCGAAGTTTACGCAAACAAAAATACGTTCAAATGTCCTCGCCAGTCGGCGAATTATATTTAGCCGAGGGGTATAAATGGCTAAGGTTCGATCCACTAGACGAGGTGTAGACCTTTACACGGATATCAGTGTGAAAAATGTCTAGACTCGTGGCTTAGACTATAACGCCTATAGCAAAACTACGAGGAAACGTGAATAAAATAAACACACACAAGTTGGGATAGAAAAACACGACGTGAAAACAATTTTGCTTGTCCATTTTGTTTGGCTAATCTTACACGTGTAGAAAACTCATTTAATAAGCAATACCGTTGCCTAAGAGTACCTTCACATTAAGTCTATACAAAAAAGAGCAGCGCGACAGCCGCGCGACTCTATCTATATAAATAAAAATGGATTTTCAACTGTGTTACTAACGCTAAAACTCGAAAACGGCTGAACAGATTGGGCTGATTTTAGTGTTAAAATATTCGTAGAAGTCCAGGGAAGGTTAAAGTGACAAGAAGTTCACCGGGACAGCTAGTAAACTATAAAGTATTGAAGTCGCGGTGATGCCGCACTACTGGCGACATAATGTAAAGGCAGTCAGAGTGAAGCCAAACGAGCGTAATTTTGTGAGTCGTGAGTCGCAGAATTTCTGCCGCGTAAATATCTTTTCATACAAATCATGACTCACAAAATTACGCTCGTGTGAATCAAACGGGACTTTTGTATGAAACTGAATGCAGCAGAATTTCTGCCAGCCGAAATTCTGCGACTCGCAAGTCGCAACTCGCGACTCACAAATTACGCTCGTTTGGCTTCACCCTTAGTTATACTGATAAACAGTGTTTAATTTAAACTAGGTAGTTAAGTTAACGTTTTTCCTATCCACGGTCTCTCATGTATACAGGTGTAAGAAAACTAAGTGATAGGGAGTGTATTATTTTTTCTTATGTATGGGCAAACTCGTGACGCTGGAATTCTTGCCCATACAAATCACACAAACTCTATATTATTATAATATAGTGAACTCTATTAAATCACTTAGCATTGTATCTTTTATCATTTATATCATTCACAAAATCGTTACGAATATAATAAGTACTTCTATTCTGTACCCGCGGTTAAAATAATCATAATAATACAATCTAAATGCCATTAGCAACCGTTTGGTGCTTGTCGATTTTATGTCAATTTGGGGCCAATTCACTCTTCCAGTACTTTAGAATTGAACTTAATTTTTCTGGTCCATTATATTTAATGTCCATAAAGGATGTTGTTCTTTAAAATCCGTTCTTCGCAGAGCAGTGGGTGTTCAGTCGGTGTTGCCAACTTGCCATTACATCATTATTTTTATTGCTTATTATTAGGCTTCCTCCGCGATGAAGTGACCAATAAGAAAATACATCATCACCAAATGAGTGTTTTTCGAGTTTTAATGCCAAATTATAATCTGAAGAAAAATTACTATCATTAAGTTCAGAAATGTAAAATAATGATTGTAAGAATCGGAGGGAATCGTGCATTTCTCTTTAATATAAAATCGACCTATGTCCAACAATGGCCAACTCTATATCTGTGCTTTTTGTCAAAGTCGGTCAAGTAGTTTTGGGTTCTATTCGACACAAACAAACCTTCCCCCTTTATAAAATTACTACATTCATCGCAATAAATTAATACTACGTATTTATTGTCAAAATCACAATATTAGATCTACTAAGTATATCCGTATTCCGTAGGTACTTAAATGATATCCAATCCCATATTGAATTGGATATAAAGCTGAGTGATAGTCGGCCCAAGCTGCCGGCCCTGGGAAAAACTACTTTGGGCAGGCTGTTTTAGCAGAATTATTATGAGCTTATCTCATCGAATATCGATACTAGGTAGTCCGATGCTCGTGTAACTTATTGGAAACCTAAATTCATACTTCCAACATTTGTATCCGATGCCAAAATGTTATGAAATGCAGTTAATAAAATAAACGAGTTAACACAGTGACATACTGTGGCAATGTGCGAAATCGGAAACTGGCGATCACGTGGGCTACGGTGTGTGAGCGGGAGGGCGCGATGGTCGGCCGTAGGTGCGAGAGGGACAGGTGCTACAGCCTTGACCTGCGCAGAATGCCCCCTCGTTTGGCCAAGTCGAATATTATTGGCGCGCAATATCTCAGTGTTGCCAGGATACGAAAAGTATCCCCTAAATCGGAAGTGTGTAATTTGAGGTGAGGACTTTTCAAGTCGTTACCTAACAATAAACGTTATTGAATTTATTGAATTCGGAATTAAGATAAATAATACATACTTGGTGGAGTAACGATGTGAACAAAGAGGCAGTACAAAATAGGAAATTAAGAATAAGAAATATGTTAAAATTTGAAAAGTATAACTTGTATGTTCTTAGTATTATATTTGGGCGATTCCATTATCGCGGGTGCAACAGTTTGGCACAATTAAAGCTTCCTACAGGCAAAATAAAGCATCTATTTTATTAATAAAAAATTCCTTGAAGTAATACATTTTAACTAGTTTAACAATGATTTATATTTTTTTATAAATGTAAAACTTCATCAAATGTATAAGGACCACAATACAGGCAGAGACTAGCCATATATTTATTCCTCTATGATACAGGTTTGAAGTGCTATTGCGGGTGCAACCAATTTTAACTGTGATGAGTTCATATGTGAATAATAATAGTTATTGCGAAACTTTTACAAAATAACTTGCATATAAGTACATATGTTTCAAAATAGCATAAAACAAAGAAACTATGTAACTAGATAAAAGTAATAAGTACTAGAAATTATTAACCATTTCTACGATTGCGGGTGCAACATCAAAATTCTCAAATGTCTTTAAGGTGAATTAAATCGTAATTCTCTAAGAAATTTCAAAATTTTCGACATGGAATAATATAATATAATTATACTAGTAAGTTTGTAATAAAACCACCACCACCAGCACCAAATAGTTTTTTTTTTTAATTTTCATTTTTTTATTGGCCTGACAAAATTAATCGTCTATATCATTAAAACGATTGAATAGTGTTATTTATACAAAAGATTTGATATTGCTGTATAATTACTATACTACAACTAAACATTAATTTGATTTACATGGATCTTCTTCTCGTTGAGAGCCGTTTCTAGCGAAATGACCTAAAAAGATACTAAGCCAACTGACAGCCTCGAACAAACAAATTCTATCACAAACGTGTTCAAAGTTAAATTGTACTGTAAAATAGGTATTAGTTTAGTTTGAATCCTTTAGAGTTTAGATTAGTTTGCAACTAAATCCATGATTATAAATTACGTAACGTGACAGTGAGATGACAGCTGTATTATTGCTAACTGTAATTTGTATTGTTCAAATGTGTATATTTTAACACAAATGTTCGTAATATCATCCTACTAATATATTATATGTATGACTTATGATATATATTAACCCTCATGATAACAAAAATATTTACGTACTTACATACAACGTTTTGTCATGTTCTAAACATTCTGAAAGTAGTTTTTTTATTAGTTCTGGGCTTACTTTTATTGTTAAATATCATAATAATTATGGGGCTTAATCGTTACATCTATTGTATATGTTTCAGCAATTTTCAGTTAGTATTAAGTTTTTGAACTTGATTAGTATTCATATCATTTGTCTTTTGCTCTAGTTTAATCGTATTTTGTAATAATAAATAAAAATTACCAACTTTACTTAGATATGATTTATAATAATCCAGTAAATACTTCTTATTCACTTCATTTCTGTTTTGGTAGTCCGCTGTCATCAATTTTTTTAAAAATTTTTGTCCTATTTTAGGGAACTTTTGTTAATTGGCAACACAGCAGTGAGGCCGTATTTTCACATAATATAAACTGCGTAATAGTGCGTAGTTCTGTCCTTGAGCTGAGTAATTAGCGTTTAATATGTTTTGGGGGTTTTTGCTATCTTAATGAGTTGGTTTAAAAAAGTCATTAAACATCTGCAACGTTCGCTGACAGGTTTTAAGTCATTAGTCATGTATTAGGGCGATGTTACACTATGAATGATCATCATAATTTAATGTACTAAGACCAACTGCAAAAATGTTCGAAAGTACTATATAAGTTATTTAATCAAATACAATTATGAACTTTATCAAATTGATTAGAAATAGTAATTAGGGAACGGTTCGACGGCCCTAGTTTGACGATCAAAAATCAAAATATATTTTCCATTTCTTCTTGTTTATCTGATGTTACATCTCCATAGTCAATAGTAATTTATAAAGACAATGTGACAAAGTATGTCTGCAAAACTTTAATTCAATTTATTTAAATCAATTACATATTATAATGACTATTAACATTTTGCTACCAATATTTAGTAATGTTATTCGTATCTCTATCTATATCTAATGCTTTTTTCTAAGCATTTGGAGCGTCTACGAAAAAGGTTTGTATTTTCTGTTTATTTTCCGTTGGGCGTATCATTAGAAATCGTAAGTATGCAAGCATAATTATTAATTCTATATATATTTGCTTCTAGAATAAATAATTTAGATGTTGCACTGATTCTCATGCGTCGTTTACATTCAGCCTTCTTGGGCAGGGAGGTGGGCAGGGAGGTGGGCAAGGGAAGTAAGCAGGAAGGTAGGCAGCGCTAGAATGTAAATAGTACTTACGCTGCCACTCTTCATGCCGCTGCCACTCGTTATGCCGCTGCCGCTGCTCGACGCGGCCAACTTTCTGTAGAGGGCTGAGTGTAGAAAATCAATCGCGTCGTTACTTCCGCAAAAGTATTCAGGACAATATTGTCGGCAGCGCGAGTAGCGGAAGGGGCTGATTGTAAACGGCCCATCAGAACTACCCGATGGGCGATGGGCGAGTGCACAAAAAAATAAAAAACTTGAAAGGTGTCAAGGGACACCCGGATGGAACGAAGTTATTTCTTATGTACATAAAACCTGCATACACTCAAAAAAATCACACTGTTCAGAGAGAAACACGCAACACACACTTTCGTGTGTGACGCGGCACACGACACCTCTGTGTCGTTACAACTCGTCTAGCCCCTTTTACAACGCGCGATAAGGAACTTCGTTCCAATTATGACTATTTTATAATTTCAGATGTGGGAGTGAGATGGCAGGATGGCGGGTGCTCTGTGCCGGAGTCGGCGCGCCGCCCCCCGCCGCCGCCGCTGCTGGCAGACCCCCCGAGGTCCATGTGGAAACGAGACCTGACGAGGACGAGGTAAACAAGAAGAGAAAATAACTTTCCATATTTATATACTTTATAGTTTATTCGAGATTCTAAGACTCTCGTCTTTCACTGCTGGACACACCGACGAGTATAATTGCTTCCCACTGTCAGCACACTGCACAGTGCACAACCTTAAAGAAGACTTAGGGATATCAAGATGAAGATGATACTCTTTAGTGTTATCCCGAAAAACGATGAAAAAATTAATTTTACACTTTAACGAAACTTAAGTACACCTTCAGCGTTTAGTAACTCTTGAGGCGTGTTCAGACGTGCGCGTTTTCCGCTGTAGCTTTGAGAAAACACGCGCGAATCCGCAGAAGCAGATAACGCACACTCCGGATCGCGCCCTTAAAGTAATCGAAATACAAACTCCATACCCATAGTCGCTGATCGTTCTAAAATCTAACCTCTGTAACTTTACTAGGGACCAAAGTAACTAACTTTTAGTTTTTTAAATTTACGAAGGTGAGGCAGCCCTGAATCCTGATTGATTCTTGGGCCATATTATTCAACATCTTTTGAAGTAAATCGCACATAAATCATAATTTGCGATGATGATGACAGGTTTCATTGGCGCAGACAATATGCTCTGTACTAAAAGCTAAATTTTGCAGATCATCACCAAGCGGGAGGCTGGAGGTGATGCGGGCTGATGATGAGCTGTGGTGCGCCGTGCAGCATCCAAGCCTGGTCATCGGGTACCCTCTCTCCTTGTTTTGGTCATGTAAGTTATTCCGTATTCGTTTCTTGTTCTTAAAAACGTCAGTGAAAGAAGTGGGTAAGTAACATTTAAAAAATGTTAGTTACCCACTTCTTCCACTGAATTCTTCATTTATTGGATTCACGTGAATTCGTTCACAGTGTCGGGTACTTACGTCAGAGAAAGTAATCAAAATTCGGGGATGTGAAAAGTTCGAGAAAATCCGCTTTAAATGCCAATTTCTTAAAATATTAACGTAATAAAGAATTAAATTATGAAAGATTTAAAAGCAATTTTACATGGCGTGGTTTAGTAAAATATCCAGATGAATCAAACAACTTAATTTTCGATATAAAAGTGTATTATATTATGTACTTACAACATTTTATCACATCTCGTGGTTAACATCAATTATTATTGTTGTATCTAATGCGATGACTTTCCATGCTTGTTAATATAGGTCTAACACGGTCTGATGGCAAATTTGGAAGGCAGATTTTCAAAAAATATCCTGAAACATTGGATAAATTTTTATATTTGAATATTTCACACATAGAATCAGCCGCTATAAGGTAAAAAGGATCAAAATGTTTTATTCTAATAACCGGCAATAAATAATTGACAATACCGGGGTATTGTCAATTTCTTTTATCACTTTTTGCCATCAGATCCTGGTAGACCTATAATAACATAGTTATAGTAAATATACTAAAACTACAGGAATGAATGATCGAAAAGTGAGATAGAATCGAATACCTACTCTACCTTTAAAAAATATACCTTAGAAAAGGTACATGTGTTTTCTATACGTCTTTAGCACGTAGTCGCTAACAATAGGTATATTATGTAGTCAACAATAAAATCGCCGTTATACAATTTACGACGGTAACTTATTGTTACATGATTACTACATTGATCTCCAGTTTACGGCGATGTCATAAAGGTTTACGACGATATCCCGAACGTATGTCATAAAATGACTTTTATCATAGTTTGCGGTATATTATGTCTTTTCAGGGTTCCGTACCTCAAAAGGAAAAAACGGAACCCTTATAGGATCACTTTGTTGTCCGTCTGTCCGTCCGTCCGTCTGTCAAGACCCTTTTTCTCAGGAACGCGTGGAGGTATGAAGCTGAAATTTATATCAATTACTCAGGTCTACTGTCCCTTGAAGCTGTGAAAAAATCAAACTTCTAAGCCAACGCAATCAAAAGATACAGCCGTTTATGCCGCAAATTTTCGACACTTGCAAGGGAATCAAAACCTACAGGGTGCTTCCCGTGAACTCAGAATCTTGAAATTTGGTACGAAGCAACGTCTTATAGCATAGATAAAGGAAAAATTACGAAAACCATAAATTTTTAGTTACATCACATAATATTTTTTTTTTAATAATTTTAAACTTACTACCCATTTCCTCATAAACGCGTAGAGGTATTAAATTGACATTCATACCAAATACTCAGGTCTATAATACCTTTAAGCTGTCGGAACCCTCGGTGCGCGAGTCCGACTCGCACTTGGCCGGTTTTTTTTCTTCGTTAGGTACCTGATTTACCTACTTAACTATTTTATAGAGTAGATGAAGGGGAACATTTTCTGGGATAAAAAGTACATATCCTATGCCCTTTCCCGGGACTCAAAGTATCTCAATACCGAATTACAGCAAAATCGGTTCGAAAGAGGTTTGGGCGTGAAGAGGTAACAGACATACTGGCAAACTTTTGAATTGTTAATATTAGTATGAACACGTTAATATTTTAGTAATCAATTGCATAATATAATGAAGGTTAAGTTATATTCCCAAACCGATTTCGATGACGGTGATCGGTTTCATTGAAACCAGGCTAGCTATGCAAGAGTCGTTAAATACTGCCCTAGTGTGTGCGCAGTAAGAGCATGTGGGAATATGCGTGGCCACCACAAAGGAAGGTGTTTTGCTCGGTCAGGCCGAAGCCCAATGACGTCATTTCAGACGTTGTATATATCTTGCCGTTCTCCGAAACTTCGATAGCGCGATGTAGGATTGTTAGGCGAGTTGTGGGTACCGCCACAAGCACGCCTTTTTCCTTTACTCTTGTATTGTATCCCAGTGAAACAAATGACCGATACGACGAGAGTTCTGGAGGACCGACTTTTTACATGCCCATCCGACGCATATAATATTATCATCTTACTTGTCAGACAATCAGGTGATCAGTCCGAATAATGAAAGGGTAGTAACGATATAGGGGGTTTAACAATCGCAATTAAAGATGTAAGTGGATGGACCAGAAAACAAACATTTTATAACATAACTCTTATAATTGGAACAAATCTTTGTAAGTTACTAACTTCATCATCTGGCAAATAATATCTGGATTTTTTTTTATATCCATTTCCGGCCTTAAAGCCTCCATTTATGCAAAAACGGCAATTTTTTAACTGTTACTTACCAGCTTCTTCCACTCACGTCTTCAATTATCATACCTTTTCTTCGCTACGCCTTCATAAATTGACTTTTCCCTTTCATTTACCCAACGTTTCCTTCCTCTAATCCCGTAAACCTAAAATGGAGTTTGACTGATCCTGTTTATTAAAATGAGTTTACCGTTTAGCTTTACACAAGTAAAATAAAACTCAAGATTAACTTAAGGCCTTGTTTTAAATGTTTATTATTTTACTAGAGACTGCGTAGAAAGCTAGATATGTTTATGATTTATGATGTGCCGTACGTTCTGAAAATAATTACGATGCCTTAAATATACGCGATATTTAGACGTGGGAGAGCCATGCTTTGGCACGAATGGGCCGGCTCGACCGGAGAAATACCACGTTCTCACAGAAAACCTGTTTCGCCGAGTGAGTGAGTTTACCGGAGGCCCAATCCCCTACGGCCTACCCTATTCCCTTCCCTACCCTCCCCTATTCCCTCTTAAAAGGCCGGCAACGCACCTGCAGCTTTTCTGATGCTGCGAGTGTCCATGGGCGACGGAGGTTGCTTTCCATCAGGTGACCTGTTTGCTCGTTTGCCCCCTTATTTCATAAAAAAAAAAATACAAACGTAACAATTTCTGACGTGATATTATGATACTTTTGTGGTAAGAATTTCATATAATACACCTTTATACACTACACATACATGTATTATGCGGTATGCCAGGAGAATGAGGAAGTTCCATATTTTATGTCAAATGCTAATGCTTAATACTACGAATAATATAAACTAAGGAAACGTAACTCCCATACTTCAACCGTTTTGAATTTTGTTCCTTTTCGCACACTAAACTATGACAATAGCTACGAAACACTCACACTCTTTACGAAATAAAGCCGTTGACATTCATTGTCAGTTATATTTACACTATATTTACAGAAAATTGTGTACCGAATATATGTCCAAAGTATGCATGTAGTCGGGTTACTTTTTAACCGATTTCCAAAAAACGAGGAGGTTATATGTTCGGCTGTGGATATTTTTTTATTTTTATTTTTTAGGCTCGTGGTCAAATTTTTTGACACAGTGACTCGTCCTTACTTTATATTATTCGTAAGTTTAATATAATATTACGACGTCTATAGTGTACCTAAGCTTTAGCTACCTGTTTATTCATGTATAAAATTTATGTATAAAAATCCTACTTCTTTAATATGCGATTCCGTACATTTTCCGGTATAAAAACTGTGCTATATCCTCACTAAAGGCTCAAAGTATCTCGAGACTAAACTTTGTCAAGATTTTTAAACCGCCTAAAGAGGTATTACAATACTCTTGAATTTATAATTAAAAAGTTGATGCCCGCTCCCAAAAAGAGATGGTTCCGTTGCGCCAAAATTAGTTTATCGCGCGGGAACTGTACATTTTCCTAGGAAAAAAGTATCCTATGTCCTTTCCCGGGACTCAAGGTAACTCCATGCCAAATTTCAGCAAAATCAGTTCAGCGGTTTGAGCACGAAGAGAGGACAGACACACTTTCGCATTCATAATATTAGTATGGATAATTATGGATAATGGATATATTGGTATGAATTTTGTCAAAGCCATATTATTGTTATTGTTATTCCATACTGGATGTTCCGCGCCCGCCCGAAAAAAATAGGGATGTCGCGGGCACTATACATATTTTCCCATAACAATTATCCTTATCCTATCCTATCCTTCTAAACACTAATAAAACACACTTTTCTTGCACTTTTTCCACTATATTAAGTTATTATTATAACTTTTAACAAATAACACGACCGGTTTCGAAATTATTCATCAGCAGCATTTGTCGAAACCGGTCGTGTTATTTGTTAAAAGTTATAATAATATCTTAATATAGTGGAAAAAGTGCAAGAAAAGTGTGTTTTATTAGTGTTCAGCATGAATTTCCACCAAGAACCGTCAGTACAATCAATTACATATATTTCCCCTGGTCTACTCTATATCCCTGTCAAATAACATAAAGATTGCTCCACTTCGTGAGATAACCGCGTTTAAACAAACTCTTCAGCTAATATAAGTAAAGGTTAATATCAGTTGTGGAGTATAAATACAATATGGTAAACGTCTTAATGAATAATGCTCTCGTGTTCCTTTGATCAGCCACTCCAGTACAAGGCACGGAGTGATCCAGAACTTTAGCCATGACGTTTAGCCGATCAAAAATTTCTTCATCGCTTCTTTATAAGAATCGATTTGGACGATCAAAATGTATGTTCTTTTTTAAGAAATAAGGTGGCAAACGAGCAAACGGTGCACCTGATGGAAAGCACCTTCCGTCGCCCATGGACACTCGCAGCATTAGAAGAGCTGCAGGTGCTTTGCCGGCCTTTTAAGAGGGAATAGGGTAATAGGGGAGGGTAGGCATGTGAAGGGAAGGCAATAGGGGAGGGTAAGGAAGGGTAGGGGATTGGGCCTCCGGATTGACATAACATGAGTCAAATGACGACTTTATTTTATCAAATCCCGTCAATTTCATACACTTTGATCAGCGATTCTATGAAGAAGTGACAAAAAAAAACGTCTGGGCTAAAGGGCCAGAACTTTCGACCGAAGAAATAGAACCCTCGTTACTGTCGGACGTCGATCGACCTGAAGGGCTGAAGTCTAATTAGAATTTTTACTTTGAACTCACCTTTATAGACACCAAGTGGAACCTTTGAACCAGAAAGGATATCGAATCATTAAAATTGATAATATTATTGACAAGCTAAACATTGGACGGGTAACGTATTTTAACATTACTCAGAAGTGTTTTTAGGTTTCCGTACTCAAAGGGTAAAAACGGGACCCTATGACTGAGACTTCGATGTCTGTCTGTCTGTCTGTCTGTCTGTCTGTCTGTCTCCAGGCTGTAACTCAAGAACCGCTATAGCGGCTAAAAAGACAAATATTTTTACACAGGGTTAACTTTATCTCGTACTGGCGCAAGTGGCCTTAAGATGTTAATAGAGGTTAGGTACTTTTTCACGCCCATACCGGCCGAACGATTTTTCTGAAATTTAGTATGGAGATTCTTTTAATTCCGTGAAAAGACATAGGATACTTTTTATCTTGGAAAAATGTCTAGTTTTTCTTACGCAGTAGCGTTGGTACTTTTTCATTTTGTAAGTTTTCATTTAGCTACATACATGCTTTGTCCCGCCGACGCGCCTGTTCTTTGTCTACAGGCCTATTGTACTTTTCAGCTATTCCGAACTCTCTTGATTACATGCTTTTTGTGCTTAATTTTGTTTTACGATATACAGCATATCCCAAAGAATGTTTTCTGTAAATTAATACAGTGGTTATTATTATAAATATTATTATAAATACAAAGATCTGTTTGTTAGTTTCCTATTATAATGCTATAATTAAATCGCTGAATCGATTTAAGTAAAATTCAGCATGGAGATAGACAGAAATGGGTGACATCTACTACCTATTTAGGTGTGCATTGACGATACGTCCATTCAATCAACCAAATGGCCGGTCAACATTTCAAAAACGTACGTAAAAATATATATGTTTGTACGTCCGTTTGGATAGAGTCCCGGCGGTTTGTATTGTATTTCGTAGGTACGGGCAATTCTTCTAAATGACTGTTCCATCCAGTTGTGGCCTTACATATTGCGAGTCCCTGGGCGGCAGGTATTTGCGTGGCCCTGGGCGGCAGGTCTTTGCGAGGCCCTTTTTCTTACGAAAAAATACCTTGAGAGGCCCCTGCAAGGGCGAGTTGCCCTGTTGCCCCGTTCGCCACCCCCTAGGGCCGCCACTGATTCCATCAATGCACATAACAAATTGCTTACGGAGAATACTCAAGTATCAAATACTGCTGAGCTATGATGTGCTTTTTATTTCTGCAAAACGACAAATAGTAATATTTCGCTAACAAATCGAAATAGAATGCTCTGAAAAGTTGCGTAAACTTCTTTGGTAAGGGTATCCAATTTACGAATATTTTGCATTGTATTTTGCTTCAGTGGAACCTTGTTATAATAAACTTTATACATTGGCTCTACGTAATAAAAGAAAACTTAAAAATACTTGTACTTTTACCGGAGTACTATTATACAGGGTGTAACAAAACTAAGTGATAATACTTTAGGGTGTGTATGTGTTCCTTGCAGAGAGTTCACTGTGAAAGCAGCAGCGCTGAAAGACCAATTTTTTTTCACTTTTCTATGTAACTCGCGACACTGGGGCGCTTGCCCATACAAAAGTGAAAAAAAAAGTATTTCAGCGTTGCTACTTTCACACTGAACTCTCTACAAGGAACAAGTATAAACTCTTAAGTATTATCTAATAAGTAGATGTTATGTTAAGACAATATTACGTACTATTCTATATTTTTTGTCAACCCCGACGAATAGGAGAGTTTCGTAAGTGAAAGATGGATGGATTGATTTAAATCAATAAAAAAATACGTGTGGCACTCGGGGACTGCCGCGGTAAAGCATTTTTGAACAATTTGTGCAATATAATATAAAAATCATAATAAACTAGCGACCCGCCCCGCCCCGGTTCACGTGGTCTATTTCTTATCTGTGCCAAATAACATAAAAAATTGCTCCAGTAGTTCGCGAGATAAGCCCTTTCAAATAATTTTCCCCGTTTTTTCCACATTCTCCTATTAGTCTTAGCGTGATAAAATATAACCTATAGCCTTCCTCAATAAATGGGCTATCTAACACTGAAATAATTTTTAAAATCGGACCAGTAATTCCTGAGATTAGCGCGTTCAAGTTAACCCTTTCAAATAATTTTATCCGTTTTTCTCCTAGTTCTTCTAGTTTATCTAGCTTCTCCTAGTTTATCATCAGCTGATTACTTGGAAACGAGGTTTCAATTCGCTCATTTCTATTTCAGATACAAACAAGAACTTACTACCTCACGACGATAAGGGTCGGGCGACATCGCGGCATGTGGCACCCTGTTACCTGGAGGGGGAGGACCCAGCGACGGACAGAAACACTTTGCCGGGGAGCGACAGGTAAATATAGTCCGGTCGACGGATAATGAGCAAGTTAATGATAGAAGTATACATAGAACATAATAATATACAGAATGTAAAAAAAAAAACTTAGTAATCGCAGACATAGATCATGATAGATAGCGCAAGTGTATGTACTTCGCGTGCCATATCGCGCTCCCAAACGACGAGCAATGCTCGTCTTTCGAAAGTCTGTTCCTTAGTCTGCTATCGAAATCGGACGTCAATCGGAATTTTGAAAATGCCTAAATGCCTAAAAGTGCGGTATTGGGCTGTAGAAATTCAAATAGAAACGTTGGCCTAGATAATGAGCACTTTTCATATTATCGGTACGGCACAGTAACTAAAAAAGTTGTTAAGAAGGTCACTTAAAGTTTTGAATTAACTATTGTCTATTATTCTTATGTATCCTAGCAACTGTTATTATTGTATTGTTAATAGACTCGAATAAATAAAACGATTGTCGTAAGCAGAAATAAGTTCCACCCTTTCTTTCTAATGTCTTAAAGAAAGTGGCACGCTCGTTTTCATACAAATGGTCGCTCCATTTGTATGAAAACGAGCGTGCCACTTTCATGAGGTATCTATCTTGATATATGTCTGTGTTAGTAATAATACTTTAGGGTCAATTTATATTAGCGCAGAGTCAAAGCGAAGCGAATTCCCAATAACTGAACACAGATAATTCAACCTTAACTCCAGAGCGTAACGCATACAATACTTCTGCGGGGCCAATCAGCGTTGATCGGGCGCATTCACGTGAATTCGCGCGGATGCGCGCGCCTTTTAAAATTTTCAGAAGTAATAAAGTGCGTCGCTTTGGAGTTAAGGTGAATTTGTTATGTTCAGTTTTAATAATTCGCTTTGATGCACTTTGATCCACTAGTATAAATTGACCCTAAGTGTATGTGTTCTTTAAATAGAATTTCTTTGAAAGATTAACTTCTTTTTTACTTTTGTATGGAAAATTCATTACACGGGGGCGCTTGCCCATACAAATCAAAAAACATTTTTTGCTCGTTCAGCGCTGCTACTTTCAAAGTGAACTCTATAGGTACCCTAAAGTATTATCACTTAGTTTAGTTGGACCTTGTAGGTATACTTTATAAAAATATACTGCCTCATTGAGGTAAGAAACCCAAAGAAAGCGCCACATGAACATTGAAATCGCAAATATATTTTGTAGCAACCTTATATGTAATTTGAAATTTCATAACTAGACGTTCAGCGCGGCTCCGTCCACAAAAATTAGGAATTTCACGGATACCGTACATTTTCACGCAAAAAAGATGTCCATGTACGACGGTTCTCGTGAAATTCCTTATTAATTTTATATTTTATATAACATAAAATTCGGTGCAGTAGTTCGTAACATTAGCGCGTTCAAACATACAAAGTAAAAAAAAAATCTTCAGCTTTATAATACTAGTATTAATTATAATATAAATACTCGTATGTGCGAAAAGCAACTTCTACAATCTACGAAAAACGTAGAAGTCGTAGCACACGGCGTAGCACCGCTACGAAATTGCGCTTCTACGATTGTACAGTGCGGCCATGTTGTCAAGGATTTTCCGGACGTTTTTAGGGTTCCGGTGGACAACAAGGAACCCTTATAGCGGTCTTTCCGTCCGTCTGTCTGTCTGTCTGTCCGTCTGTCTGTCCGCGGTTTTGCTCAGAGAGTATAGGACGTACAAAGCTGTAATTTGGCATGAATGCACAATATATTATTGATGCTGACAAAATCCATATCCATACTTCCATACTAATATTATAAATGCGAAAGTGTGTCTATGTAATTGATTGTACCGTTGGTTCTTGGTGGAAATGCATGTTGAACACTAATAAAACAATATTTGCGTGCACTTTTTCCACTATATTAAGAAATTATTAACAAATTACACGACCGGTTTCGAAAAGACCTGAAGATGATTAATTTCGAAACCGGTCGTGTAATTTGTTAATAATTTCTTAATATAGTGGAAAAAGTGCACGCAAATATTGTTTTATTAGTGTTGAAAGTGTGTCTGTCTGTATGTTACCTCTTGACGCTCGAACCGCTGAACCGAATTTGCTGAAATTTGGCATGGAGATACTTTGAGTCCCGCGAAAGGACATAGGATAGTTTTTATCCCGGAAAAATGTACGGTTCCCGCGCGATAAACGAATTTTGGCGCAACGGAGTTGCGGGCGTCATCTAGTGGTACATAAAATCTTCAAAAAATATTTTTTATGGTACCTCCCCTACACATCATATGCAGTGGGGTGTCGTTGGGTAGATTTTTTAAAAAATATTACGCCTCATTTTCCGATTTAGGGATCCACAAATGGATCATTCATATTTCACAAATGAAATATGAAGTTTTAAAGTGGAAAAAATCGTTAAGAGTCCAGTGTCCCCCCCCCCCCCCTTCTACCAGCTAAACGGTTGTTTCTAAAAATCACGGGAGTAGAAAATAATTATGCTGAATTTAAAAGGAACACTATCACGGCTTAGAAGACTTCATAAGTTTTTAATAGGTTTTTAAGTATTATAAACGATCAACTAAAAAAAAATATCTTTGTCCACACTGTGCTTTTTCTGTTCGTCAAGTGCATGCGTTATAGCGCAGTCTACAGCGAACGTGAGGCATGCCCGCGACGCATGCCCTCTGACCGTATCCAAAACTTCAAAAATGACAATATTGGCGTTGCGTTTTTTGACGCATTCAATTATTGAATGCGCCAATATGAAAGTTAGGTTAAGTAGCTAATGGAAGTTTTCGTTCAAATTCCTTTGAACGTAACTGAGATGATGTTGTTAGTAGTGTAAAACACGTTATGAATGAACATTAATTGACCATACAAAAAATATCAAAAACTAGCTGTACTACGGAGCTATATTGCACGTGACCCGAGACGCGCTTGGCTGGTTTTCACTTGGTCTATCTTTTCTACGTATTATGCGAACAAACAAATATTGCACAGAATTATAATAATATCATTAGAAAATCGGTTTATAGTACAAAGACGTGGGAGAGCCATGCTTCGGCACGAATTGGCCGGCTCGACCGGACAAATGAAAACCGGCGTGAAACAGCGCTTGCGCTGTGTTTCGCCGAGTGAGTGAGACCGGAGGCCCAATCCCTTACCCTGTTCCCTTCCCTACCCTCCCCTATTCCCTTCCCATCCCATCCTTACCCTCCCCTATTACCCTGTTCCCTCTTAAAAGGCCGGCAACGCACCTGCAGCTCTTCTGATGCTGCGAGTATCCATGGGCGACGGAATTTGCTTTCCATCAGTTGACCCGTTTGCTCGTTTGCCCCCTTATTTAATTTAAAAAAAAACATAATTATTAATTATACTTATATTATCGCGTGTACATAAAGTTTATCTCAGCTCAGGCTCTTACTCTATTAATTTTTGTTTTAGATACTTCGCTCTGCAAACTGATCATATGACACCAGACGTAAATGATGATAGCCATCGAGAATATAGGTAAGTTACCTTTTCCTGTGCCCATACAGCCTGCCTAGCATACGCCAACGAGGAGATGTTTGATGGTTTGTCTCTTCATCTGTATTGACCCTAGCATGACAAACATTTTTGCTCGCGTAGATCTATCACCGAAATAACACATTTTTATAGAGTTTTGTCGAGATAATGTCGAGATTTGGACATTATGAGACGAGTAGTTTTTAATTATCTCGAGAGTAAGATATCTCGTTGGCGTATGCTAGGCAGGCTGCGCGAACACGCGAACCCTACTTTTAGGGCTCAGAACTACGAAATAAAATATCTGAACTTCACACATATTACAGAAACATTTCAATCTTCTAACTTAATAAATTATTTCTAGATGTAAGGCATCGCTGCCAGATGAATATGATGAAGACGACACAGTTCCGCTGACGTGTCCCCTGCACAGGTGGCCAAATGTTAAAGTAAGTTTATATATCTTAGTTCGTTACATTTTAGATAATTTTAGCCGACTTTGCCAAACACAAGAGTTTTGTAAGTTGTAACTAAGCGCAGAGTATAATATTTGCATCCCTTTTTTTACATCTGAAGAGTTTCCGAGTAATCTAATATTTATGTTTATTTATTTTGGAAAACCAACATCTACCATACTCATAACCAAAAACAGAAAATACCCCGACATTAGGTTGTTACTTGTTACTGATAAAATGTTATATTTTCAGTTAAAATGGAACGTGAAGCGTGGCGCGGGCGCAAAGTCTCTTCTACCACCGATCTTCGCCCAGAGGCGAGAAGGGATCTACTCCTGTACTAAAGAAGGAAACGATGTGAGTTTATTTAAGAGATATAACATAGAATATCTAGATGTCCGACTTATGTAATAAATAAGTGATATACATAATATGTATATCACTAGCAGAATAGGCAGTGACGGATTAAGACTACTTGATGCCCTAAGCAATCCATGCCTGTGGGCCCCAACATCAGTTCTTTCCTAGAAACTCTTTTTGGTGTGGATTTTGGTGACGTGCGGGTGAGACGTTATGCCCTAAGGACGAATTTTTTGTGCTTCATCTGGTGCCCCCTCAGACGTGATGACCTAGGCTATTGCTTAATTTGATTAAGGGTTAATCCGTCACTGAGAATAGGTTCTGTAAATAAACTACACTGTAATCACATGGTTTATTGTAGTTGCATTTTACAGACAGTTAAGAATTACTTTAGCTCAGAAATTTCATAAGTGATCGAGTGTGGCCACATTGCCGTTGCGTTTTTGGAGCGGAAAATTTTGAAAACCACATCGTTGTGTTGCCGCCGTTTTGCATTCAGCGTTGGCGCAGCGCGTCGTTCCTTCTACTTACATCTTGTACGTTGTTCGGTCAAAAACATCGCGCCTCGTCCATTCGCTCTTACCGCATAAAATTCCTATCAAAAATATTTTGAAAGTCCGATGATACTGTAATTTACTTTTACTATGTGCCCGCATTTATCACAAAAGTTCCTGATCGTTCCTCTGAATATAGTTATCACGCAACAATTTCTATGCTCACATCCATTGCTGTTTCAGAACACAATAGAGCCGCCTCGCATGCTGTACCCGCCGCAGTCGAAGACGTCCCCGCAGGCTGGCACGGTGCGGTTCAACTGCACCGCCGCGGGGAACCCCAAACCCATCGTCAAGTGGTACAAGAACGGGGTCCCTCTTGTGACGTCGTCGGGAGCGGTTAGTATCCAGTTGCAGCCAGCCAATTGGACGCCTAGGCAATTCATAATAATCAGATAGGGAAGGTAGTGCTAAAACCGGCAAAATAATATGTACTATCAGAGAAGTTGATTCCTATGCAGATGGCAGACCTAAGTAATTTGGTCGCGTTATGTCATACCCAGCCTACAGAGGGATATGTCATATTGCTATACTGTGCTACATAACAGATCACAACTTACATTGAAATGACATATTCCGGCCAAATGACGTAGGTCCGTCAACTGCATAGGAATCAATTTCCTCGATGGTACTAGCTTTTTCTCGTGGTTCCATCGTTAGCTCCAAATACACTTTCTCACGTACTTTTTCGGGGAAAAAGTAGCCTATATCCTGAGCCGGAACTCTCACATCGGTCAAAATCAGATGATTCATTCTTTACACTATGCTTAGTACTTTATTATTAATATAAGGCGATTGATTCCCAGTACTTGACTGTACTGTTTTGAAGAAAGACCATAAGCTGCGTGGACCTAGTGGAAACGATCTATAATCTGAATGAAAAATATGATAAGCGAAAGAGACTCATCTTACCGTGAGTGCAGGCTCTAAATATAATTAAAATAAATAATATTGAATTACTGAATTAGTATTTTACAATTTACTGAAATGAACGTTTTAATTCCAGATCAATATTCGCAACTCCAGTAACCAAGAACGCCTAGAGCTCGTCGTGTCGAGCCTAAGTGCCAACAGTGAAGGTATTTTTTTATGTACCTAAATACAGATTTTTGCCGAGCAAAAAATACTAACGTGTATTTTTAGAAGGTAAGACGCACTTGGCGTAATTACACTGCAGCGGAGGAACGCAAGGTTTCACTTACAATAGGAAGTACCAGGGTCCGTACCACGAAACGGTTTTGAGACTCAAACAATCGTACGAGAATGTTGCGTCCTGCTCTAACAAACGTGAAATGACGTTGTTAGAGCAGGACGCGGCATTCTCGTCCGATTGTTTGAGTCTCAAAACGGTTTCGTAGTAGGCCTACAGATTGACGTGTCGGTTTCGCTGCCACGTAGTGTGTTTTGGGGAAGGATATTTTGCCACGACATCGTCGCTCCGATGCAGCTGCAGTCCATTGAAAGCATTCCAAAATGACATGTTTTTAATACCTTTCACTACAGTCTTTACTGATCTTTATACTCTTACTACAATATGCTTATGAATAGACGCATTTCAGGCGTGTACCAGTGCATAGCGTCGAACGCGGGTGGTTTCGTGTCAGGCTGGGCGCACCTCAACGTGACGTTCTCGCCGGTTCTGGCGCCGGTGGGCGTGGCCTGCGCGCCGCTGTCCGCCAATAGCGTGCAAGTACGCTGGCGCTCCGCCTCCGACACGCCCGGCGATCTGGCTTACACCGTGTCAGTTAAACTTAAAGGTATATTATTATTTTTGATACAAATATTTGAGAGAAGTCTATTCATACTATCATAGACAGATGACAAGGTTTACGTTATTTGGTTAGGTTCATTTACTTTGAAATACATCTCAGCTCTTTCCACATACATTATCCAGTTCCCGGAACGCACATTGAACTCCAACAGCTTCCCGATCGTCATGTTGTGTTGGCCGAAAATTATTAAAAGGTACGCGAATCGAATCCTCGTTCGCCACTGAGGTATAAGTGAGACACGTACAGCTAGTGCAACCATTTATTTTGGACTGGCTCCGCGACGTCACACACACACACATACACACACCCGCGCGTACGCATGTCATTACACAGTACATTACAGTGTCAAGTCAATGTTATAATAATATAATCGTGATTCCTGGGTTAAATAGTACACATATTTTTAGTAAGATTACACTCTAACAAGTCATGATTTTCAGAGAAAGCAGACATCGACGAAATCTTGGCGCCAACCAACCTCACCGTCTACAACGAGATCCGGCTGTCCAGGCCGCTCACTCCGTACCAGTTCCAAGTGAGTATTGATGTTTAACAGATGACACGGAGTGGCGAGACAGTCCCGCGGCCAAGCACATCAATACAAAACATACGGAGTGTTGGCCGAGTGCACTGTCACGGCAAATTACTTGGTAGGTGCATTCAAGCCTAATACATACAAAGTTATATAGCATAGTTACTACAATATGACGCCTCCGTGGTCCAGTGGCTTAGAGCGCGGCTCTTGACTCGTGGGTTCGCTTCCCACATCGGAAACATGTTACTTCTAAGTTTGGTTAGGACAATGCAGGCTGATCACCTGATAGTCTGAGAAGTAAGATGATCCATGCGTCGGATGGGCATGTAAAAAGTCGGTCCTGCGCCTGACCTCTCGCCGGTCGTGAAGGTCTTCCGTCCCACTGGGTTATGAGAGTAAAGGAATAGATAGTGCTCTTGTGTACTGCGCACACACTTGGGCACTATAAAATTACTTCTGCGTACCTAACTGGCCTGGTTTCAATGAAACCGGCCACTCTCACCGATGTCGGCGTGGGAGTTATTATTATTACTACTACATGACGCCTGCAACTCCGTTGCGCTGCAATTCGTTTATCATGCGGTAATTGTACATTTTGTCCTACAAAACTATGCTATTTCCGAATAAAATAAGAAATATTACGCTTGTATTTTCAGGTACGAACGTACCGTAAGAGTGGCGCTAGCAACTTCTCACATACTGTGGTCTGCCAGGGGCAAGGAGGTATGATATTTTAAAAAAATACTCTTCTTAAGGTTTTGACTGTAACTCCACGTCATAATATTATGCGTGGAACTAGCGTTCTTGACAGGATTTTAAAGTTCTAGCCTTCTCTCACGGTTTGTATCTACATTTGTCACCAGTCCCCTTCAACATGAGCGTGGCGGGCGAGGGCCTAGTGTTGGTCTCCTGGAAGACTTTCGCCGAGCAGAACCCTGGAGTGGTGCAGTGGAGGGTGGAGTACAAGACGCAGAATAATGATGATGTCACGACAGTAGTGCCACCTGCCGGCGCACACAACTATACTTTGAGAGGTATGAATCATTTATTTTATAATAAAGATAGGTACTGACAAAATTAGTTATTGATTATATCTCTGACTTCGGAAGAAGGATAAAATAATACTTATTAATAATTATAGTCAAGCTTAAGCCATGAACAGTTATTTTTTCACATTCAAAAAGCCTTATCTTCTTTCCTCACTTTTATAACTGAATGGGAAAGCCATATCTTTGCTATTTAGTTTTTTTATCTGACTAGGTTGTCCAGACCTATTTCCTACTAATTTGAAAGGTAACATATTTACGATGAAATAAAGTCGTAATTCCAGCGTCTTAAAATAGGAATGCTATGGTTTTGGTTTCCAGTATCGCCAAACGAGCCACTACTAGTGCGGGTGCTGGGATCCCGAACAGCGGAGTGGTTGCTCCAGAACCTAACCCTGGTACCCTGGGTGTCCACCACCAGGGCCGGGGAGGACTACGGGTGAGGTTATGGTCTCCAAGACTACAGTTTTTACTAGATGTAATGTAAGACTAAACTATTTTAGTTAAGTACTTATTTATATTTATTTTTAGTATATTATTTAAACCTTAGTTAAATAATATTACTAAAAAGAATATAACTTGCACTGAAAACATTTTAGTTGCTAAGGTTTAAATATCATGTCACCCATCATGTAGTTTATGTCATGGCTTTACTGGGTATGTCTGATGCAATGGTCTGATGATAGTTACTTTTTATTTTTTTAACAAAATATACGCGTCCTTTCGGATCTTATCATCCCCGTATCCCGGAAACAGCGCGACTGTCACGCATTTTAACCGTATAAAACTTACTACAGATGCGTTTTGACGTTCACACAACCTCTTGTTATAAGCACGAGAACAGCACAGTTTCTGCTGTGCTTGAACCAGCTCAATAACAACTGAGAATATTTTATTACAGAGAGCTAGACGCGTACGTGGACGAAGTGGCGGTGACGTCTGTGCGCGAGCGGTCCGTGTCGCTGCGATGGCGGTGCGTCGGCTGCCCGCCGCGGCACAAGGTCCAAGTGTGCGCCATCTCGCAGCAGCATCCCGAAGTGTGCCGCAACACGTACGTATTTATTAGCACGCTTTTATTAGCTTCACTTGTGTGAGGAAATCTTGGAATCTTAATTTGACCCACTTCCCGGTCTTCGATTAGGATGAAATTTTGCACACGCTCTGAGTTCTGATGACAATATATGACTAGCTAAGAAACGTCATTACAAAAACTAAGGAATCGTAACTCCAATACTATTACCGTTTTAAATTTGGTTTCTTTTGATCTCTCATGTAACGTCAGCCTAGTACCGCTCAAGGTCACCTAAATATTGCAAATGTATTGAAATGTGTACCTAAGGTACACTATTTTGACAAGTATTGTGGAGCATGTTTTTTGACGGAGTTACTTTTCCTTAGTTTTTATTATTCGTAGGTATCAAAATATGAAAGGGTTCGCTGTCAGGAATACAAAAAAAAAGTCACGTGACTTAAATCCAACATGGCGGACATCGAAGATAGCGGATTGAATAAACCATGTTTTTTAGTTTTTTTAACTATAACTTATGATATTATATAATTATTATTTCGTATACATAATATTATAAGTCTCTCTACTTTAGAAACATCACACGTGCGATCAATCACAATGCCCAAGGATTGCCACTACGACATACACTCTACAGCATATTACACAAACCGAAACCGATCGTGCTTATTATACGCAACTGTAATAATTATTGTCCACCATGGTCCAAAAGTTTAGAGGCTGTATAATTTTTTTTGTAGAACACATTGGTCGAACGTTTGCTCTCGTGTACCAGCCCTAACTAATAATAATAATATTGTTCATGTTAATGTAATCCCTGATTACTAAGCTATATAAATACGGAAATAAGTTTACAGCTACAAATATTTTATATTTATTTATTTGGTTATTCGGTAGGTTATTCGTATGTTTCAATTATTATCACTCAGCATATCAAAACTGAATCTTATACTAAAATTATTTCTCTTGCAGCACGAAAACGAACGTGACTCTAGACGAGCTGTACCCTCAGACGATGTACGAGCTGCGGCTGCAAGTGGTGGCCGGCCGCGCCGCAGGGAAGGTCGGCACTGCCTATAGCATCGTCACACGCTCCGACGGTGAGTCTAAAGACGCCTTTATGTTTGCCTTTTTTTTTCGAAGGAAAATGCACTTAGGCATTCCTGGCAGGCACAGTACACAACTGCGACCCTGCTAACGCTTAAGTTTGCCTGAGATTGTACCAATCCGGTCCCCGTATTACGTATCTTGCGAGAGCAATGCGATAGCAATTATTGCGCGATAATTGCTCCAAAATCGCCATTTTGTATCACGTGTCAGCCAAAACCTGCCAAAACAATACGATTGCAATCGATCACTATACGTCATAACACCATTGTTTGTGACATTCATGACACCCAGCAATCGCTCGCGCGATTGTTGCTAGTGGATTGTTGATCGCTATTTTTACGTGATATGGTAGCGGGTTATAGTAAACGTGAATTGAATATCGTACTCTGTACCGGTTCATTGTTATGAGACATGGTATTTTGACAAAGTGCAAATACGACTGAAAGCAAAATGGTATTTCGTGCCAATTTAAGTGGCCGTTCTCGGTGACGGTATAAAATAATTTACTTACACTTGGCGCATTACAACTTCTAATTTTTGTCATGCAACACAGCTTTGACTTAAATTTTTTTTTATTTGCAGCGCAATTCAAAGAGCTCACGTACAAGTTCGTGAACGAAAGTGCCCTGCTTGTGTCGTGGAGCGGCGCGGGCGCCTACACCGTGCACTACAGCTCTCAGCTGCAGCTGCCCATCATCACCTGGTCCGCTATCGAGGTCGTCGGAAACTCTGTGCTGGTAAGACGACCTGTATTTTAGCAAAAAAGGCTTAAATGTGGCGTGCGTATTTTGTTAATATTATCGATCGACAATCAGTGGAAAACATCTTGGAAATAATCGATGAGAAATGAAATGCGTTCGCCGACTATCCTTCTCTGCTCTATCAATGCTAAGTGTCTAAACACACTATGCCGAAGTTACGCGGCGGAAGTTCGGCATGATTACGTCAGCAATGTCAAACGCATACAATATAATGCGACGGAATTTCGGCATGGTATGTCATCGGTAATTTAAAATACATTGCAGGCGGAATCTTGCCGAACTTCCGCCGCGGAACTTCGGCATGGTGTGTTTAGACACTAACTCTTAGTAATTAGAAGGATAATCACTCTGAGCCCTCATTTAATTCTGCATCGACACTTCATAAAATAAAATCCGTAATTGTGACGCTCTTATTCTGTCGCTATAGTTGTGACCTTAAATATAACTCTTTAAAACAACGCGTCTTAGAAACTAACTTCACTTGAAAATGTTTCCAACTTTACAGATAACCGGTATCGATCCGCTGAACAAGACGTATGTGATGGTGACTGGTTATGACCCGCCGGCACGGAGCCCCGTGATCACCGTGCCTGCGCAGGCATCTATCACGACACCCGGTGAGCAGATGCATCATTTCGTATCTATTATAAGATATGAGAAAGCCAGAAAATAGCTGGCTCGAGAAGGCAAACAGCACGGTCGCCAGATGACTGGCAAGATATAACTTTAACCTCGCCAAAATGAGTTTACTGGTTGCCCAAATAAAAGGATTTGGGATTTTATGGAACACGAGCTTTTGCCCGCGGCTTCGCTCGCGGTAAGAAGTATTATTATATACAAACTTTCATCCCCTATTTGAACCCCTTGGGGTTGGAATTTATCAAAATCCTTTCTTAGCGGATGCCTACGTCATAACATCTACCCGCATGCCAAATTTCAGCCCGATCCGTCCAGTGGTTTGGGCTGTGCGTTGATAGATCACTATGTCAATCAGTCAGTCACCTTTGAGTTTTTTATATATATATATATATATTCGCGTAAACGTGTTGCTCGTAGTTGTAGTTCCTCTTGTGTTGCCTTTAAAGTAATTTGCCGCTGGTTAGCACGTTTCCTAGTAAATAATTGTGGTTCATATAAAATAATTATCTCAAATAATGAAAATAAGTTCTTCATTATTTGAGATAATTATTTTATTTCAAATAATGAGGAATCAACTTGGTAGGGTAAGGTACTATCAAAAACTTGGTTAATCCTTCTTCTATTTACATAACTTAATCTTTCCAGCAGATTCTGAGGAAAAAACGATCGTGGCGGCCGCGAAAGACGAGATCCAGTACGAGTTTGTGGGGGAGGACGTGGTGATCAGGTGGGGGAGCGGCAGCCGCCTGGTGCGCTACTCGCAGAATATCACCAGGCCCATCGAAGACTGGGACAAGGCCGACTCCAGCGACGGGTTCATCCAGGTGAGACAGTTAACACGTTAACGGAGTTGCAAAGGGGAATGTGTGGTAGCTTCTTGGGCCTAGTACCCGTAAAAAAGGAACACGTTAGCCCCCTTTTAAATGTTAGGCTCCTATTTTATCTGACTTCGGCAAAAGAAGAAAGTTGTTCATTTAAAACATGATTGTATATTTTTGCTCTAGTATCTAAGCGTATCACGTATCTTGCGAGAGCAATGCGATAGCAATTATTGCGCGATAATTGCTCCAAAATCGCAATTTCGTGTCACGTATCAGCCAAAACAATACGATTGCAATCGATCACTATAAATGACACCATTGTTTGTGACATTCATGATACCCAGCAATCGCTCGCGAGATCGCTATTTTTACGTGATAAGGTAGCGGTTTGTGGCTTGAAACCACCTCTACACTTGATTGATGCATCTACTAACGGCCCCTCTGGACCTCTTGGGTGTGGCTTAGATGACGTCTGTATATGCGTCCGCTGACGTGAAAATACGCTTCAGAGATAATAGATTTGTAAAAATGATTATATTCTAAACAATTGTTTATTTAATTTTATTTCGTTTTCAAATTCTACTTAACCCATCAAGCCCCATACCTATGCTCACAGGTGAGCGAGACACTATAACAATAGATTTCCAAGAATCCACGATCGAAGGATTAAAGTATTAAGGCAATATGTAATATAGTTCCAGATGTCCGGTTTCAACCCGAGCTTGCCGCTGTACGTGCAAGTGATCGGTCGCGCGGACCTACTGAGCGGGTCGTCTGCGCCAGTGCTTACCATACCACCCAGACCGACGACTACTAGCAATTTTTATCTAAGTATGTTTATTCCTTAACCTGATCGCTCATTTGTCAGAACCGTATATAGTACACGAAATGCGGCGCGTACGGTGCAGACGAATGTGCGAGGTTTCACATCATAGCATACAACGAACTCTAAAATGCGGCGCGTTCGGCACGATATATATTATATATTATGATTTGATTTAAATTTTTAGATCTGTATACAATTTGTAAAAATATAAATCTTGTGACAAATCTCGGAACTCATTTACTTTCATTGGTTTTCGACGCCAAATCAGCTACGTAAGAACATGTTTAATGTTTCGATCTGGTGCAAACAGAGTCGGAAACCACTGATAGTCCCGTTTAAACAACCTAAAGTAATGTGATAATATCAGTAGACGGTCCTCAACTTTTAACGAGATGGCGTTGAAAAATGTCGGTCTCTCTAGCGTTATAATGGCATAAAGTCCTTTTAATGTAATTTAATCTACCAAAATATTGTGTGAATAAAATTATTCGTAAAACATAGGTACCGCAACCGGTGGTAGGCATCGTAGTGTCGACGTTCTTTTTCCGACGTTGAAAAAGATATTTTGTTTTATTTATTTTAATACCCTAACAAACCTTAAAGGAACAATATCTAAAAGCGAAATTATTAATATCAAAATAAATAAAACATGCTAATTTTCGGTACTAAAACCTTCGTCTTGATTTGCAGATCTGATCTTGGGATGTTCTTTCGGAGCGTTGTGTGTGCTGGTCATCTTGAGTGCGTACATCTGGCGTCGAAGGAGGAGGCTATCTAAATCTGCTAGGTAATATATTTTTATGGGTCAGTGATTACTTCGAACTCAAGCCGAATATCGTGGAATCAAATCCCGAACGTTAACAAAGTTATTAACAAATATAATAAAATTTCAGGTCTCGTCGAAGTCACGTTGCAGCATCTAGCCCAGAGGAAGACGGCTCAGAGATGAAGGTAGGTAGTTTATTTATCACAACAAAATCAGCAAAATATAAAATTTTCTAATAGTTGCCTGTATTATAGATATACATTATTCGTGGAATATGTTTATGAGCCCGTGCTCTTACTATTAAAATTGGTACCATCAGGAAAATCAAGCCATAGTGGGCGAATCTATGTTATTTGGTAAAGTCAGCTGACGGATATCGCCATAACCAATTTACGTAGATCCGCCATCTCTCTATAGTTCGATTTCTCTGATAGTACTATAATAAAATCCAAAATAGAAAAGATTACCAAAAATTTAGTATACTTAAAGGTGGGTTGCACCATAAATACGACCAAAATTGAGCGGTTACGGTTATCGTCAAATATGGCGTCCATTATTGACTTTGAGCAGAGATTTGAGAGTTGATTTGACATTTTGTTATAGTTACAGTTAAAGTTGGTACAACCCACTCTAAATATTTTAAAGTAGTCAGTGTGATGACGAGCAACGATAATAAATGTTCAGATGTTATGACAGACGGTGGGCGCGCGCCTGTGCAACGGCGCGGGGGAGCCGCTGCTCAACGGACACGTCCACATCACGGAGAACCCCGCCGTGAGTATATGCAGTTGCTGTCGCAGAGCATTTGGACAATAATTGTACAAGTCCCTTCTTGCCTTTTTCAGGCATGGTATTTTTATCGCATTTTAGAGAAGACGAGCGTGGCAAAATTTTAATGTTAGGTAGAGAAAGGGACATTAATTCCAATGTCAATCTACGAATCTCTACGTGCTCTGCGAGCCATATATAAAGCAATCGAGCCCACGTTGACAAGTTCACTCCATTGTATATGCTCCAATTCGTATTATGTTTATATGTAACATACATACCTAGTTATGCACATACAAAAATAAGACGTTAAGAAAAATGTTGTAATTCGTTTATTAAATTTCTAGTCCAAAACCCCGAACGGACGAATGAAAAGAGGTCGCCGGCTGGACAGCCAGTTCGAGGCGTTCGACGTGTCCCGACACGACGCCGACACGACGCAGGAGACGACCCTCGGCGACTCCGCGCTCGACCTCGCGCGGCCCGGTCCCAAGCTGCCCGACGACAACATGAACGTCGAAGGGGGCTTTCGCGACAACAGCCAGCAACCCACCCTGCAGCCCAACGGTTGAGCCCACCGCGGCGCGTAGAACTACAGGGGGGTTAGGCGGCCCCCGACGGTAGGACGAATCACAACGGTAGCCGCGAGGCGAGGATAGCTCGGCGCGTTTTGTTCCTAGTAGACTTTATTTCGAACGACGTAAGGCTGATTTTTAAACAATAGTACGGGTAAATTAATTAGTTCCACGGTCGCTCGGGCCGTGCGAAGTTATTCTCGCCCGAGGCTCCCCCGGTCCCTACTTGTACATAAACGCTCCGGCGCGGCCCGGACCCGGACAATAAGCGCACCCGCCACCCGCACGACCGGTGACGTACTATCACACCAAATCGTATCCAAACAGCCCTATTACCTGAACCTGTATATAATATTTATTGACGGAAATCTATTTATTTATTCACATTTTGTTTTGTTCGTGGTCTTCGTAGTCTAGGATTCGGTGAAAATAATTGTTTTACTCATCTATGTAGATTGTAGGCAGTATCAGTATCGCCAGAAAGCATGGAAGTATTTTTCCTCACTTGTTTTGCATTTACATAAACACAGTTTCAACTTCTAAGTAAAGTATTTTAATAATGACATTACAATTTATCGATCGTAGACTACAGGACGAGCCTTAGATGCTAGTTACCCTCTGACTTACATTCCGACCTGCGTACGCGCACGTTGCGTGCACGCAACGGGTACGCCTTTTTTACGCACACTTTTATATACCTGTTATAGTTTAAGTAGCGGATGCGCCACGTTTTTTACATTAAAGTAGATAGATTTAAAAAAGACGTTAAAAATACAAAAAAATATATTATATTAAAATTAATTAATACAACGAACTACTATTAATTCGCAATAGTAAGTTGAATTTTAAGACTTTTGTTAAATATAGCAAAACGTTTTTGATCCTATTACAGACGCGATACCAAACTTTTAACCGTTAGAATTTTTTTATCAGATTCATTTACATTATTTTATATATTACCACAAATTAGTATAAACATAACGTCCTCCTGTGCGAAACTTTTTAGACTGTTTTCAACTTTTATTTCTTAAAACTTCTTCTTAACTTTAAATTCTTTATTCGCGTCTGTAACACCGTTTTATTAAAACTATAGTTCGTTGTTCACTATTCCATATCACAATTTGAAACTACCTCATTTTCTTCGTAAGATGCGTTTAGATGTTAAATGTTAGTTCGCCCGATCACGGTTAGCACTCTATTTATTATAGTTTTAGTTTTTTTTCTGTGTAGGTTTTTTACTGATTCTTAGTTGATTTGTTTTTTTTTTATTTAACACTACGCCTCTTGTTCCGATTCATTATGAAGCACCTAGGTACAATTACTCGTAAAAATAAGTATTTTAGTGCGTTTTTATTGTACTCACTTGTTGAATGTCATTATCACTGTAGTGGAAGACATACTAATTATTTTCCATAGATATATGTTATGGGTTCAGCGGTAGGTTCAGCGTTTATTTATTTTAATCATATAATTATGTAACCTTTTTTGTTACGGTCTTAATGCAACTTTGATTATATAGCTTAATGATAGTGTTTAGATATTGTGAGTTTTAGTTTAAAAATCAACAGAGTGAGTACTTGAAAAGCGCAATTTCGATGTAAATATACCCTAACTATAATGTAAAACTCAGTTATAAAGATAATATTAAATCGCCGACTAAGTACCTGAAATTTCAATTACACTAAGATAGCTTAGGACTAGAGTTAGGTCATAAATCTAGAATTTTATCTTCGACGCTAGGTTTTTGTCACAGGGTCTTAAGCTTTGACATACGGGTGTCCGGAGGAGGTTGCTCGGCTGTTGTCCGCGTTTAGCGCGACCGCGTTGAGGAGGCACCCGGTGTCGCGAGGAATTGTCATTTATGGTACCACTTTATTTGGTTACTTTTTCCGATTGTAGTTTAACGTTGGACCAATCAGCTTTTACAAACTACCATGTGACTACGGCGACTCTTGTATTGAGGCTCCGGCATCTTTATATTGTATTTTTTGTATCTCCTGAGCCTCTAAAAAGAATATTATACAACCTAAGTTGCTATACAACCTACGTCTTAAAAAGATGTTCGGACCCTGAATACAAAGTTGGCGGTACTAAAGTAAACATGTAAATATTGTTATATATAAGATGTGCTTTCACTAATGTATACAGTAATATGTTCACTCGCGGTTGTGTTCGTACCGATTTTGGTATTTTATTGTATTATTTCATAACGGACAAACTCGCCATTCACTTAAAGTATGACAGCTATTTTAATAACCGCATAGGGAATCGAGTGTGATAAAAATATGTGCTAACCTACAAGCATTAAAACGTCACTAAACAGTTGCAACTTTAGTTCAACCTTCACCAAGACGTGAAGTCGGTAACGAATGCGATGATGTTTTATGACGTCATAGTTTTAGGTAAAACTTCTCCCACCGATGTGGCGAGTTTGTCCGGTGCGAAACACGCGAATCTCGTTCTATATGATATGTATAGCCAAAATACTGAGTTATAGCAATATCCTATACCTGAATAATGTACAATTTTTTATTAATATAAACACACCGTATACGGTACAGACAACAAAATATACTAATGTTGCAATCTACAGATTGAAAAGTTGAAGTTTTTCAAACGTTTTATTCACAATAAAATGGAAAATATTTAGATGCTACACGGTTACTGCGTTGTTTACGAGACGTTAATCCTGATAGTTTATAGTTGTTGATGCAATCCACAAAATTACTGTAGATGTCATATTATAATAGCGATCGAGCGAACAAAAAAAATAATAGAATAGTACAATTCGTGGTCTTATCCGTAAGCGATCTTCAAATATAGTACAAAATAGTAATGGGCAGAAATTATATAGTGATGCTATAAATTGGTGTAAGTTATATTGCTGTCGAAATATTATATTTGCTGTCTGTACCCGAGTCTATGTGTTGGTCTAATATAACACTATACATTAGTATAACAGCACCCGCTCTCTTAATTCCGAAAAGTTTTACCTGTTACCCTCATACGACTAGACCAGGACATAGATGTTAAATTAGAAATAGATTCACGTATACTTATTGATATTATTTTATACCACGTTATACACATGGCTTGTCCGTCCTTGGAATGAAATGGTTCGATCGAAAGCCTGATATGTGCCTCTATATTATTTCAATTTTCCGCTTAATTTGTAAACTTACACCAGGCACAGAGTCGCGAGAATGTCACTGACTTTTTTTGTCTGTGCCTATACAGCTTTTTGGAATCAAATTCGTTTGACTCCATCAAAAGCTGTTAATTTAACGACAATATCTTGCAGAAATAACATAAAAGTGAAATGTTTCTTCTCGTTTTTAGTGTTTCTTTTTAATAAGTCGTCAGTGCCATCTCGTGGCGTAAATAGTTTTCATTCCGTATGTAATATACAACAAAAACACATTCCATAATGCTGCAATAGTTCTCCACCAGATTTTGTTTCTAGTTTAATCTATTTATAATACGTTATCATAGTATGGAAGACCGGTGCGTCCATAAGATATTTTTTTGTTCCGTACCGCTTTATTTTAACAATTTTATTCGAACGTTTTATGCTAAATTAAATATGGATGTACCTCTTCTATGAACCGTTGTGTATATAAAAACTGATATTTATATTAAGTTTTAATTTACCACAATAAATATTGTGTTGGATTTCTTTTTTATTTAAATACAAATGTTGGATTGTTTGACAGTTTATTGTACGTTTACTAAAAACAGGAAGCAATATGAACTTTGTGAATAGTTATATGAGATCCGTTTTAAAGCTGAAATTATACCCGTTGTTAACATTACGATCGAGAATTTCGGGCTGAGTTTGTACCTACTGATGCCTCGCGTTTGTACCTCGAGGCGCCTAGCAATAAATAGTTCAAAAGTTGTAAACATCCACAGATTATAACACTCAAAAAATCAATATACAATTGTTGAATTTCGATTTTTATAACACAAAATATTCGTTTAGTCTAGAATAACACGTCTATGGTATTCTTTGCTCGAGAACAATGCCTTAAGATTGGGAGCTATTTCCTTACTCACCTTTAAAATTAAAGAACGGTGATATTGCCTGTACTTATTGTAGCGAGCGTCCAAATGTTTACCAGCCGTTCAGGGCCCTCGTGTTTATCTCTTTCTCGCGCGTGAAGACGGAGTGAGAGGTATAGATTTTGTTTGCAGTTTTGCTTGCATATTTTATTGGCTTTGTTTCGGTACGTCGGTAAGGCGCCGGCGCGGACTCCGGGGCTCCCCTAGTATAAAATTATAGTATAAAATCGTCACATAGGTACAAAAATTCATAATTATCTAAAATTAAAAATATTTTAACTTAGGATATTAAAATAATTATGTTAAATTATTAACAGTTGATATGTTTTATTAATTCTCTGCGAGGGAGACGCGCCGGCGCATAGTAAAGGAGATATTATGTAAATATAGTATATAACATAAGCAGGTCGTATTTATACGACCCGAGTTGCTTGTACGTTTGGAATATTTCGATCTTACTAAATTTTTATATTTTTAAATTCTATTTTACCGCCAGTGTTGATTTCTATTTCGACGAGAAGTGCCCTCGAAGTATTCCAATCATAAAATTAAGTTTTGTTTAACGGGGACAGGAATATTTTTGGGGAAAGTTTCGATTTGAAAATATTCGCGTCCCCATTATTACGTTAGTTGGTAAAAATTGAATCTACCTCAACCAAATTATCCATTAATTTTATTCGTAAGTGTTCTCTTGTCTTACTAGCCTGCTCGCGTTCAGTTTACAGCGAGTCATAAGTGCTAAAGAATAATTTAGTGACGAAGCGCAGTGTTTTCAGTGATGCTTCGGCCAAACCTGCGTGACCAACGCGATTGTGAAGCTCCCGCTTCGTAGTCGCTTTGGTCGCACGGGTTTGGCTGAAGCTTAACCGTTCAAGCTCGACATGTGCACTGATGGCCCTCTGCAAACTGAGCGTGAACGGTAATACCGTAGTGTTTTGATATGGTAACTATTGTTATCACTATTGAATGGTTCGTTGAGTATTGACAAGATTGAAATTAAAATGGTAATAAAATAACCAAGTGTTTCATTTTCAGTTTTCCTCGAAATGTCCTCTTAATACTTAATTGAGAGAATAGAAAATTTAATTCTATCTAATATTACCGTAGAAGAGACTGGCGCTAAGAAGTCCCGAGAAATAAGTCATTATTAATTGGTTTTGATTTTACTCAATAGCTTTCTAAAACTACTCACTTACGGCTCATTTTCATTGGTCGTTAACTCGTTCGTTATACAGCAGGTGGGCAGTCCCCGCAGCCGAGATAACGACCAATGAAAGTTACAAGTCGATACGTGTTCGTTACACCGCCTGCGGGGATTGCCCGCATGCTTTATACCGACCGTGATATCGACCAATGAAATTCATCGGTCGATATACAGCTTGCGGGACGCGAGTTGCCACGTTCCCGACAGTTCCCAATGGCCTCCATACTACTGCAAAGGAGTTTTTTTTTTATTTGTACCACCGTGAAACTTTTTTTAACAGTTCCCTGTATGATCATAAAATATAGAAGTCTGATAATGCCATACCTGAGGGTAGACAGTCAATATTGCTCCGCGTAACATCAATAATTGTTGTTCCATGGCAAGAACGTCTGTAACTGGCGACGAACACAGAGGTTCTCCCCAGCCCTGCGGGCACTATCGACTAATGAAAACGGTTCCCCGAATGCGGGCCCTGTGGCACGCGTTCCAGAAATCTCCAGCACCCCGCATGCGGGCCCTATCGACCAATGAAAATGAGCCATTAGAGCTGTTTAGAGCGTATTTTTTGAGCTTTTCAAGTTTTAGGCGCTTTGAAGACGACGGGGCGGGACGGGCCGGTCAATTTCGCTGTGTACGCCCGTCGATGTCTGTGGCTGCCCGCGCCGCGTACACAAGGCACACGCCGTCTGCGTTACTGCATGTAAACTGGTTTGTGTGATGCACGGCGTGCAGCCGCGGACATGAGCCGCCAGTGCCCGCCGGGCACCAGCGGCGTGGTCTTTTTGCCCGCCGTGTGCGTTGGTAATATGGGATTCCTTTTGTGCTATTGTTCGCGGCGAAATTAACCGGCCCGCCCCGCCCCGTCGTCTGCAAAGCGCCTTAAAGCGATTGGCCTTTGGAGGTTGTGTTTTGTGTGACCGTGACGTCCACGTTCAAGAAAGTTAAGTCGGAATCCTCTCTGATGATGAATAAATATAAGAAAGAAGAAAATAATAATACTTTATTTCCTCAACTGCACAGTCAGGGTCTGTCGACACAGTTTGGTCACAGTGCTCTCTTCTTTTCGTCGTATTTTTGCGGCCAAGCGTCCTAAGCTGAATCTAGACTTGGTGCGGTCTTTCCGCTGACCTGAAATAAATTAAAAAGATAGTAATTTAGGTCTAACATAATATTTGAAATCCTTACAAGTCACAGCTTTTAGGAAGATTTTATATGTATTATGTGAGCATAAAATATCATGGTGCCTTGCTTTTGGATTGTTGTGAGTGACGAATGGTTGGAGACTCAAAAAGAGAAAATTTAACGGAAAATTTTTGACATAAGCTCCATACATTATCTGTCAAACTCCTCATTAAATTGAAGGTTAATTATAATTAAATGTCTCTGAGTGCGGCAGTTAGAGACGCATATTAATTATTATTATATTTTATCTGTAATTAAATGTAGAGTTTGACAGATAATGTATAGTGTAATTAATATAGTGTAAATAATTACAGTTAAGTAATATTCGTCTCTGATTGCTGCAGTAGGTAAGTAATTGAATGAAGATTTTGACATAAGCCCCATACATTATCTGTCTAATTCTACATTTAATAAGACAAAGGGTCAATTCAGACTGGAACGCGATCCGTAGGCCGTAGATGCATTAATCTAAATTTGTATAGATTTGGCAAGTACTTCAATTGCGTGAGACGTCATGCAAATCTGTCAATTCAATACAAATTTAGAAATGCATAATATCTGTGCGTCGCGTTGCGGTCTGAATGACCCTAACTCTAATTAAATGTAGAGTTAGACAGATAATGTATGAGGCTTATGTCAAAATGTTCACTTAATTACAGTTAAGCTACGAATAATAAAAACTAAGGAATCGTAACTCCCATACTATTACCGTTTTAAATTTGGTTCCTTTTGATCTGTCATGTAACGTCAGCCTAGTACCGCTCAAGGTCACCTAAATATTACAAATGTATTGAAATGTGTAGGTACCTAAGGTACACTTTTTTGACAAGTATTGTGGAGCATGTTTTTTGACGGAGTTACTTTTCCTTAGTTTTTATTATTCGTAGCAGTTAAGTAATTAATATTCGTCACTGATTGCGGTATTAAGAGTGCAAGATCGTTTACCTTCAGCAACTCTCTGCCAGGTGTCCCTCTCAACGTTGACCATGCCAGTGGAGAGGCTCCGGCCCAGGTTGGAGGCGGTGCGGCAGAGGCGGACCTGCTGCCTGGCCGCGCCCGCAGTCACGTCACTGTCGCAGCTTACACGACTCGACCTGGGAAGTTTTGAACATTTAATTGCGCCGTCTGGTGGATTACAACTACTCTACTATAAGGGTCAGTGCCAGCGTCAATGCAGACTTAATGGAGAGCAGCGTCGATAATTTTTTATCGCACTTGAAAATAAACTTTAATAATATTAAACTAATGTGCGATAAGGTATTCCCGCGTACCCTAGAGGACGCGCGAGCATTTTTTGTAAGGTTCAAACTTCAAACGTTTATGTACTTAAACTTTAAAGTAATAAAATCCTCTCTGCTGCGCACCGTTCTATCAGAGTTGACCCTAAAGGGATCTTAGAACGGACTTACTTGGACCCTTAGAACGGAGTAAACTCTTCTTAGGTTCAATCCGCCGGAATGGCTCGGCTGGGGTAGGGGACTCACCAAGCATGGGATCTACCCACTTCCCATGGCGCTCCACTCGCTGCTTAAGATAAAGTCGTGGGAATGACGAAAACAGCCCCAAAGTGGGTTACACGCGAAATAAATAAAAAAAAAAGAATATAATTAGTACAATCGGCTATAAAATATTTCAACTCACCGATCTCCTGGTCTCAAATCACTGGCTGAGCTGGTCCCGTCTCGCCTCATTTGGGTCGAAAACAGGAACCTCTCTCTGGCTTCGCGAATTTTTGCTGCTCGTTCCGAAAGCCTCGCCATCAGCTGGTCCGTTTGTAAGGAATTGATGTGAGGATCTACTGAGACTGATCTATCGAATGCGACACCATCGGTTGCAGATCTGGTTAAGGGTGGGAGGACTTCAGACTGCTGCCTCAATATTGGCGGTTGTTCAACAGGTTTTGGTTCTTCTTGGTCCAAATTTCTAGGTACTATTGTGTCTGTACTCGCCCCAGCTTGCATGTCTTCTTGCCTAGGAGGTTCGCTTTTGTCAGGATGCAACGCATTGGCGCTGTGCGACTTCAACACGCCATCTATAGCCAGAGTGCTCGGTGGGATACTTTTCTCCGAAGAATTTCTTTCCCGTCTTGACAGCTGGCAAGCGCTTGCGGATTTTTGGACTTCTTTTTCGAGGAACGGATTACTTCTGTGTAAGTTAAATAACAGTAAATTATTAGGTTATAAGCATAAGATGTGAAGATATTTAAGTTGCTTTTACCTAATATTCACACCAACGGGCATATCTGGAGGTCTGCGCCTGTCTGATTTTGGCGATCTCCAGGGCGGCGATGCGGCACCACTGCTGATTCCCGACACAGGACCTACGAAATCAAGCAATGTTATTAATTAATTATACAATTAAATAATATTATTATGAAATAAGCGAAAACAATAAATAGACAAATAAACTACTACAGATTGGGTATATTGACATCAAACCAGTAAAATTATCAGGGCCTAGAGACAAGTGTCAAGCGATTATCGTAAACGCCAACAAAGTTTATGGGATTTGACATTAGTATTCGCTAGCGAAGCGATGACTTATGTCAAATCGCATACATTTTGTTGGCGTTTACGATAATCGCTTGCCACTTGTCTAGTAGGGCAGATTACCTTCTTCGTTAATTTTTTTGTTGTATCGTTGAATCATTATTCGTATAGAAGGAGAAGTTTCCTTTGGAGAAGGCTTTCTTTGAGACGAAGGAGATGAAGGAAGTGGAGGCCTCGATTTCGACCTTTGTTCGTCATCTTGAAGATCTCCCGAACCTTTGAACTTATTTTCGGTGTCTTCTTTTTGACTTTGTTGAATAGGATTAGGATTTTCATTTTTGTGAGGCGTAGGAGAAGGGCTCACATTATCTAAGTCCTCCACATTCACTGGAATTACAGCTCTAGGTATAGATTCTCCGCTTCTCACGACGGGAGAGAATATTTTTCTAGTAGTTTTAACTATCACCTCTGGCGACACACCCCTTTGGTCAGGAGTTTTAATTTTTAGTACATACACCTGTAATTAAAAAATTTATTTTAGCTTGAGTAAAAAATAGTACCTGGATGACCGAGCTTTGCTCGGTATAGCAAACACTCATTGACTTCGTGTTACTTAATAACGCCATCTGCTGGTCGTTAAAACAATTAGTTGCTCACAAAATGGTATTATTATTCGCCAATAGATGTCAGGAAGAGTCATATTTTTCAGTTTATCAATTATCGATAAAACACGAATATATATTCTGTACATTAAAGATATAAAAAAAATAATAAGCGGGGGCTGTTACTACATCGCTATAGAAGCCAAAACTGTGGTTAGTTTTTTGTCTGTCTGTCTGTCTGTCTGTCTGTCTGTATGTTTGTTCCAGCATCACACGAAAACTACTGATCCGATTTGAATGCGGTTTTCGCAGATATATTTGTCTTCTCCCAACTTAACATCTGTAGCGGTAGCACGGCGACCAGCGGAAATGCGAAAGTATGGACAAACTGTGGAAATAAATCTAAGGTGCCGTTCCGATCTTTTTTCGTTCCGAAAAATTCAAATAAAATGCCACTTTATGACACACTATAGTATATGTCATAATGTAGGATATTATTTGAATTTTTAGAACTATAGTCTGTCATAAAGTGGCTTTTTAATTGAATTAATCGGAACTAAAAAAGATCGGAACGGCACCTTAAGTTTATCTCCACAGTTTATGACTATAGTCTGTCATAAAGTTGCATTTTAATTGAATTTTTCGGAACGAAAAAAGATCGGAACGGCACCTTGGGTTTATTTCCACAGTTTGTCCATACTTTCGCATTTCCGCTGGTCGCCGTGCTAGCACTACTGGTGTACAAAAAATTTTCCCCCCACCTCTCCAAGGGGTCAAAAGAGGGGGTCAGATATTGTATCAAACTTTTTTGGCTACGCCCCCCCATATCCCCCCTAATATAAAATGTCATCAATATAAAAACTATATTAGTAAATATAAAACAGTTACCTCGCCTTCAGTGTCAGAATGTAGAGAAGCGGGCGGAGTTCTAGGTTTTTCTGAAGGTTTTCGTGGTCTTTTCTTACGTCGTGGAATTTCAACCGTCACCGTATCAACTTCTGGCTCAGTATCACTTTCTGAAGGCTTAGACTGTTCCCGCTCTAGTCTAGCTCTAGACTTTGATTTCTTTTTGCCATTACCTTTATCTTCTTTTCTGTCTTCGTTATATTCTTTGTTAGTTTTTAGTTCTTTTACATTGTCTTGTACTAAATTAGAGCTAGAACTTTTACTGGTTGACGGTAAATTTTGTACCTCGTCAGATTTCTTTTCTTCCACAGTAAATTTTTCATGATATCGGTGGGTACTGCCTTTTTCAATTTCCTCTATTGCTTTCCTAATAAATTTAGCATCTTCTTCTAAGCTTGGTTGTCTCAGTAATTTGATTCTATGTTCCTTTATTGATTTTTCCTATAAAAAAAGGAAAAAGAGTAAAGTTCAACACAATATATTGCTTTATTTCATAACATTTTTCTTTGTGAATTTAGGATTAAACAACATACTTATCTACCTGTTCATGAGTTTTCGTTTTGGTTTCCGTCTTTTTCTTCTGTGTAAACTTCTTACCATCTGAAAATAAAATAGTAGTAAGTATAATTATTAATACTTACATAATTTCTACATAATTGCGATTATATTTGGTTCCTTACCACCATTAGGTTGTAGCACAGCAGTGCCTGTTATCGCTGAGGAGGTTTCACATAGCAACCTGGCTTCTGCTGGTCCATACGTGTAAACCGGCGTCTGCGGCATATGCCTTGGCGATACTGCCATCAGAGGCGCCGCTGTACACACTTCCTCAGCTTCCACCTCCACCAACACGGCTGATCTGGCCGGTTCGTCATTATATTCCAGCTATAAACAGGAATTGTATACAGGAAGTTGCTAACAGACTTAAATTAATTTGAATCTATAATTTCTATCCAGACTTTAATAAATATATCGCATTTAGGTTATTTTTTTCAAGTTTCCCTAAATTGCCTTAACACTTACCGACTGATCTCTCTCATATTCTGAGTCAAAATCATCGGCGTCATTGACGCTTAAGCTGGAGGCATGTCGTCTGCCGAGACTGGGAGCTACGCTGCCGTCCGACTGTGTGCGAGTGAGAGGGGCTGACGGCTGTTTCGCTTTGGCACGAGCTGCCTGGAGTAAAGCGACGGTGGACGCTTCGGGAGCGATGCGTTGGTTCTTCTCCCATTCTTGTAACTTACGTGTGAAGGATCTTGATATTCCTGAAATATGACGAGATTGTAAGTATTATTCTTGTTTGTAATGCTACCAAGTACCACACCACTGTACTTTTCTAAAGTAAACCAAAAAAAAAAACCATAGTAACAGTTATTGCTAGTACTACCGAAAAAAATATTCAGTTACATAACATGGTTTCATTTTAATTCCGATACCTGAGTTAAACTACAAAACTTTTAACAGAAAGGTACCTTTAAACTTCATGATTCCGGTGGAGGTTTGGACAAGCACCTCATCTGGCTTCGTGTCACCTTCCCAGGGAGGCACAGAGTTTGTTTGTTTCATACGGGTCCAATCATCTGCAAAATATTGATAAATAAAGGAACATGGTACAAAAAAAGGACACTTCAATACGTCTGTTTCTAATATCATAGTTTTAACCACAACTTGACGGTGAGAATAACTTTGCTTTTTACTGAGAACATAATAATAACCCACCCCATTTCTTGAGGAAGTCTTCGCTGAGGTCTTGCCGCTTTGGCACTGGCGGAGGCTGCCGCACGCCTTTCATCCGCTGCCATTCTTCCAGCTTCTTTCTGAAATCTGCTGACAACTGCTCCTCGGTTGCTACAGGCCTCGATGCTGGAAGTGAAAAAATTCAATACAGTTATTGAGTATTGATAATAGTAATTATTGTTGGTATAGTGTGAGAAAATCCAAAACTGGGACAAATTAATTTAGATGAAGATTCTCGTTTTGTATCGTGATCTGCAAATTAATTTACAAAACTTTTTAGACATTTACAATGTGCGTACGTAAGGTATTATTACCCGTAAGCCTAGGCCGGTTTTAACCTTGGTGACGTCATATTACGTTCGACAAGAAATGAACCAAATGTCCTGGATAAATGCCATAAACGCACGAGAATATTCCCATCTGTCCCAATATGCTGTCATACTCACAGGAGTACAGGGAGTGGGAGATGGACAGCTTGCCGCTCCTGTCGGAGAACTCCTTGCCGAGTCGCGACTGCAGCGCGGCGTAGTCCCGGGCTATCTCCTCCCGCACCCCGCCCGCCCCGCCCGCCTCGCACCCGCTGCTCAGGCCCTCCGTGTCTGAAGTAGAACAAGGGGAACATCATTTTCGATAACAATGAACGAAGTTTAAAACTGTGTCCTGCATATCATCAACAACTGACAAGACTAGTTCAGTGAAGATGAGATTACAATACGCGTGAGTTTGTACCCGATGTATTTATTATTTTGCTCTATGATATTATGCTGAATTGGCAAATTTAATTTGCGTGAGACATCTTGCATGTCGGGAAGTTCCGCTGAAGCGTAGACCGTAGTGTAGTTTTGAGTTTGGCTCAAAAAATTATTTGCATATTTAAAAAAGTAACCGTCAATAATTCTTCTGTCATCAGAGTTTTGGCCATCACTCATTTTGAAATTATCAAAGTGCTGTGTGAAATTATCAGTAAACGATAAATAAATATACTGAACCAAAATATGTGTAATAGATAGTAATATCTATTTCATTCTGGTTATGAAAATAAAATCAAACTATAGATGGACAATAATAATGGCATGGAACCAACATCATCTAGTAGTATAACAGGCATGTGAAAAAATATTGTATTATAATTTATAGCCAGTTAATACGTTATTCTCTAATGTAAACGGGAACTGGAATGCAATTAAGTACATCCCTGTACCCGTTTACATTATTCCAGTAGCATTTTAGCGCTGGATTGGATTACTGGATTACATGGGCGTATATAAGGGGGGTGTCCGGACGGACCCGCCCCATTACTATCCATCTTCCTTGTCCAATTTCGACAATAATATATTATGAACCTCGCCGATTAAAATCGGTGCGGTACATGTATAAAAAAATATTTTTGATTTTCTAAACACGTTGCCTATTTGCTGTTTGCTGCTGCGGAACCCTTCATGGGCGATTCCAACTCGCACTTGGCGGCTTTTTATATATACGCTCGTGCTGGATTAGAATAATGTTTAGTTGTTTCAGCAACTCTATCTTCTAACCACTAGGTTCTTGCGTCTAGCGTTCTTGTTCATCTTATAACAACCAATTTTATTTACAGAATCGATTTTTCTTCGTGTGGCCAAGACTACTCTACTAGCAGCTCTCGTCTATTTTGTGCTGGTATGACCAATATACATTTATTTTTCTGATTTCCTACTCCACATTTAAAGCGACTTTGTACCTAAGTGCATCTTTATCATTATTATTGGCCTTACATTTTATGAAGTAGGATTACATTAGTAAATTTAATTTTATGTGTTTTCGTCATTGAATGAACGGGGTAAAGGTCAGATTCATATCCCTTTTTTCAGTACTACCCCTTAGGCGACCCGTTTTTAGAATGCAAGAGCTGTTCTTCTTCGTCATGTCAGGAGTGCTCTACACTGTGTTGCCTATACTGGATGACTATACGGTAAGTTCCCAAACTGGCTTATATTTCAATGGGACACTATGTCGCGGTCGGTGCAACCAGTCGCTGCTGCTATCAAATTGTACACAGCAGCTCTAATATCTAAGAGACGTAAGGTACAAGTTGGAAGCCGGCTACATAAAGTTGCAGCAGACGATAACGAATAAAATTACATTAAGGTATTATATTAAGATAAACGAATAACTAGTAGATAGAAGTAGAACGCAACCAAAATGCCACCACTAAAGGTGCCGGTTGGCAGCGAGCGACATGAAGCGGCGACAGACGACGTGTGACGACACTACTGGTTTCTATGTATTTCTATGAATGAGTGTCGCTAGCTGCAGACAACCGGCACCTTTAAGGTGCTGGTTGGCAACGGGTGACATGAAGCGGCGGCAGATGACGTGTCGTCGCGACACCCTCTGCCGAATACCCTCCGCAGCTAGCGACACGAAGCTAGCGACACTTTTCATTGAAATACATAGAAACCAGTAGTGTCGCGACGACACGTTGTCTGCCGCCGCTTCATGTCATCCGCTGCCAACCGGCATCTTTAGTGGTGGCATTTTGGTTGCGCTCTATCATATCTACTAGTTATTCGTAGAGCTCTATGCATTTCCTTGATAGCGGACACTGGTTGCGCCACCATGCTGCTGCAGGTGTCCGGTGAAAATAATATTATGTATCCGGTGAACATAATATAAATTCATCCATTCCTTCATTCATTCATTCATTATGAAGGCCTTAATCTTCTTCATAATTTTTATCATTATTACATTTTTTAACTTATTTGTCTTAATGTTGCAGTGCTGCTTGCAATACCATAGAAACCACAAAAATAGTTATGCGAAAAATATTGGATATTTTATATGATTGCAAACTAAGGGTAAGCTTTTCTATATCTAACTACTTATCCTTTTTTCCGAGTTTGACTTGCTTACAATTAATAAAGTGAATTGTAACGTAGTTTCGAAAACCATCGCCACGACATCATTTTGGTGGAATATGTCAATATGATGATGGCATCGACATAATATTATCCATACCTAAATACATAGGTCTACCATAATATTATGCCAATGAGTAACTACAACTCTATTAGCACAATAGACATAACGACCAGTAGTTCGACTGCAAAGAAACGGACAGGTTTCAATATCTGTCAAATTCGTCGGGTTTCACTAGGATTATAAACGGAATGTGCCTCACCGCTCACGCTGGCTGATATTATAATTTATTTTTAAATATTTAAAATAAAGATTTCAAAATTGGATTCTGACAATTTTAATCGCATGTGCCAAAACACAAACAACAATACGACCAAAGAGGAACACGTCCATCGAATATGTCATATTTTTAAATTCGTAGGTAACAGTTAACAACCCTAGCGACGATTTTCGTCATAATACGTCAAATTTAAAAATTTCAACATCAGTTCTAAGTCGGCATCAAGAAGTTTACACCCTAATGGAGGTATCATAGTGAACAATAGATTGAAGATAAAAAATATGTCCTTGGATGACGTCATTGTTATGTGCTATCCCTTTTCTTTAGGGTAACCAAAGTTTTGAATATTCTAGGACAAACAAGTAGCCTTAACTATTAGTACGGGAGCCCTAGAACAAACTTTCAAACAAATAAAAAAATAATTGTTCTAGGGCTTCCGTACTATACAGGGGGAGAACCTTGCTATAATTTACTAATTATTCTAATGCCCGGGCCGCACCTGTGTAGTGCTTCGTGCTTAAAACGATACCGTATCCAGGACAATCTGCGTGTATCGTAATCATAGCACAAAGCTTCGTACGATAGACGCATGTACGGCCGCGGCATTAGTCATACACTACGAATAATAAAAACTAAGGAATCGTAACTCCCATACTATTACCGTTTTATATTTGGTTCCTTTTGATCTGTCATGTAACGTCAGCCTAGTACCGCTCAAGGTCACCTAAATATTGCAAATGTATTGAAATGTGTACCTATAAGGTACACTTTTTTGACAAGTTTGGCGTTTTGAAGCGCGCGTTAGGCGCGCGCTTAAAAACGCCCAATGTGTATTTTTAAAATGAGCCCAGTAGTTTTTGAGTTTATCCATTACAAACAAATCTTTCCACTTTAGAATATTGGTATGAAGTAAGATATTTTTCTTGGCTTTGTATATGAAATGGAGTAGAATTAAAAGACAGCTTCATATGAAAGATTTTTTATATTAAAGTCAAACAAAAAATTGGGGATTGATGGGTTTTAAGTAGTATTCTAATCAAATCAATCAAATCAAAATAATTTATTCATATAGGTCACACGGTAACACTTATGAACGTCAAGATTCTTAAATAGTTATTACAAAATAAACATCTCATTCTTAGATACATTAATACATGGTAATTATCACAATTTGACTTACATAAATTACTGACAAATTCCATTTTATATCTCTCTGATCATCTGATTTTAAACCTTTTTAACATTGGTTTTAATATATTTCTGTTATTTTTAAATAATGAACAAACAGGTAAAACGATAGCTTCTTGCACTTCCACAATTTGTTTCTTTTTAGGTGGTTCATTTTCATCGAGCTGAAAAGCAATGTGAGATGAAAATGTAAATGATAATCTAAGTCTCAAAGTCAGCCATAAAATTTTAATGCTTACATATTTTTCAAGTATCGGCATTGCTGACGCTTTAGCGCAAGGAGTTTCTTGTGAGCTTGAAGGAATATTAAGACATTCCTGAAAAAAATAAGTGATATTAAGAAGAAGAAGACACAACTTTAAATGATTAGTTACCTTTTTTTTTTATGGAATAAGGGGGCAAACGAGTAAACGGGTCACCTGATGGAAAGCAACTTCCGTCGCCCATGGACACTCGCAGCATCAGCTGCAGGTGCGTTGCCGGCCTTTTAAGAGGGAATAGGGTAATAGGGGAGGTTAGGGAAGGGAAGGGAATAGGGTAGGGGATTGGGCCTCCGGTAAACTCACTCACTCGGCGAAACACAGCGCAAGCGCTGTTTCACGCCGGTTTTCTGTGAGAACGTGGTATTTCTCCGGTCGAGCCGGCCCATTCGTGCCGAAGCATGGCTCTCCCACGTATAAAATTACCTGAAGTAATCTCATTTCTTTATTCATACTAATGTACTATCTTCATCGTCTGTGTGTCTGTCTTTCTGTCTGTTGCATGCTTTACAACTGGACCGATTTTTATGAAATTTGGCATAAACATAGATAAGATGTTGAGAAAGGACATAGGTTACTTTTATTGTGTATAAATACATAGTTCCCATGGGAAACGGTACAACCTAATTTTGCCACAAGGAAGCCGCAAGATACCTCTAGTATTTAGTAAAATAATTCACTATTAGAACTTACCAATGTTTCGCAACACCCACAAATCTTTGGTATAGCAGATTTCAATAAGCGGTCAGGTCTATTGACATCATAGTCTTCAAGTTCAGATCGAAAGTGTAGGCTACAAATTCTGGCAGATTTATAATAATTTGATTTTAATGGTATTTTAGATAACCAAGCTTGCCTCAGGTCAGGGTCACTAGGGAACCTGTAACGTAAAATAGGTGCCATAAATGTAAAATGCTAAGTAAAATACAAGGACAATCCAATCCAAACTAACTACTAGTCATCCTAGCCTAATATATAAAACTTTTGTCCATAACACCTTTATCGGGTAGTAAATCATTTGCAGTTATATGTACGAACTACGAGGACAATCCAATCCAAAGTACAGCTAATGGTCACCCTAGCGAAATGTAAAAAATATTTCATTTAATTAACTTACCCGTGAAATTTCACACCACAATTTGGATACCATGCACTTTTACAACCTCGAAGTACACAACTCATTGTATTTTGTATTAAAAATAATATGCTTTATTTACTTTATGTAAAAAATCGAACAGAGATGCTGTCAACAATCGGCAGCCATAATGTTTTGACTACGTTCTGAAATTTGCTTGTGTTGCTATTAAAAAAACTAACATTATAAAATGGGAGTAATGTGAATAAAAAAAAACATAAGTTTATTTTTCTTTTTGCTTTTGATGTTATGCAACCAAAAAACACCCTTGAATTATTATTTATTTAATTGTAAGGTTTTTTAATCGTGTATATGGGACGTATTTTAGGCTTAAAAACTAAAATTGATTTTGTTAATAGGGAAAATATAAAACACTTTGGCAACTCTGTGTTTTACAAGTGAGCGAGTGAGAACTATCAAAAGAAAAGAACAGGACATAACAAAAAGGTCAACAGAGTTCAAATATTTGATCTTCACTTTTTTGTTCTGTAGGAAAACTCCATTAGGGTGTAAACTTCTTGGTCGGCATACTCTATCATTCTGTCTACTCTGCTATTAGTATGTAGTCAAAAAGTCACCTTGACATTATTTAGTCGAGTCTATCCTGCCGGTTAAGTGCGAGAGCTTGCCGCAGCAAGGCCAGTAAGCTACAGTACTCCCAAATTAATAACGCGCATGGAAATCTTCGCTAATTGTCTTAATCACGGAAATACCCGAACCTATGAAACTTAAGAGCCCCAAACAATGCGCTTGTATGTTGCACCTTGTTCAAAGGAAATAGAAGTAAATATCATATAGCCGGTGGCTGTCCGCTGTCGCCGGTCAGTCAATAAGTGCTATAACTGTCCGGGAAGCCATCGCGGCGTTACCATGGTAACGTCCAAGCAACGTCAGACGCCTCTACGTCGCTGCAAAGCGCTGTTTTTCTTAAAGTTAAGTTTAAAACAGCGCTTGCAGCGACTTCTTCCGACGCTCGGAAAATACGACTGTTGCCGAAAAATTACGAAAATTTCTATGCGCATTATCACTTTGGGAGCACTGCACTTGGATAGATAATAGTGTAAAGTCCAGTCTACCAGGGTTGCTAAGCTTTTAGCGTCTGAATGACACTGTATACTATTTTCAGCTGTACATTCTGTTGGAGACGTTGGACCATGACGACTTCTGTGCCGTGTGCCGTATTAGTACCTCCGCGGCGGTAAGCTATTTTACCATACACTCATTTCTTTCCAGAAATAAAGCAGTTTTATATGTCGACTTATGACTCTATATGTACGAAAATGTAACCTATTTACGTTTAGTGTCTTTAAACATTGAACAATTGGCAGCTAAAACATTAAACAACTGTTAGGTTAAATTGTATTGTCACATAGACTTTTCAATTGCTTCAGATGAACACGGACCACAGTAGAGTCCCACAAAAGTGCAAGTGTGGAAGAAACTGCTGCAGAAGAAGAACCTTTAAAAATGAACCTTAAATTTTTTATATACTATTAAGTTCATAATATATTTGAGGCAATGCTGAAATTCTCGTAAATAGCTAAAGATGTTTAAAGTATTTTATATGTTGAATTTTGATTGTTAATGTTTTTCGTAACCGTTTATTAAAATTTCGGAAAATCTGTTAGTAAGTTGTTTCTCACATAATATTTTATACAGGGTGTAACAAAAACTAGTGATAATACTTTAGGGTGTGTACATGTTCCTTGTAGAGAGTTCACTGTGAAAGTAGCAGCTCTGAAAGACGAATTTTTTTTTCACTTTTGTATGGGCAAGAGCCCGAGCGTCACGAGTTTCCCCATACAAAAGTGAAAAAAAATTTTGGTCTTTCAGCGCTGCTACTTTCACAGTGAACTCTCTACAAGGAACACGTACACACCCTAAAGTATTATCACTTGTTTTTGTTACACCCTGTAGAGTATCTAGCTGTCCCGGCAAACGTTTCTTTGCCATATAAAGTATTTCGCCCGTATTATTTTATTGGAGTGACTAAATAAGTATGTCACCATGGCAATTGGCAACGTCCATCGCTATCCCGTCGCATAAACAATGGTCGCCGTCAGTCTGGAGTTGTAATAATTTACTATTATTTATTCAACAAATGCACTATCAACAAATCACATCTTATAAAAAGTACCCAGTAGCCGATTCTCAGACCCACTGAATATGCATATATATTTTTTTTAATCAGTAAAGCCGTTTCGGAGGAGTACGCGGCCTAACATTGTGACACGAGAATTTTGTATATAAGATAAAACATGTGTATGCGCATACATAAACAATACAAGCAAGTTAACGCGTATGTCCAAAATCCATTAAATGACGAATATATTTTTGAAATTCCGTTAAAAAGGTTTTGCGCGACGCACTGCGAAAAAAATGATGTGAACTCTCCGATAGCAGTAAAATAATTTGATGGTGTTATTCAATCGTAAACACGGCTATGATTTGATTCGAGAATAGCCGGCGGTTATTTTCGTCGGCTATTTATATTTCTGATATTGAGAAATCGCCTCCATCGCTCGCTATGAGTGCGAAGTATTTGAAGAATTTCTATGCTGTTTATTATATTCTTTTGGCAAGTAACGACGTTCATTACTAGTTTATTGCGTGTGGCAGCGCCACTGCTGGTCGCGCAAGATTTTAAGATCGCTTGGCAAAAATTAAAAGGGAGGAAGCATCATTCCATTTGTAGGTCTCTTTGATGGTGTGGTTCGAGCCGCTATTGGTGTAACCATCACCTTGGTCACTGATCTCAGTGACCAAGGTGATGGTTATTGATAGCTAGTATGTGTGAACACATATTGAGTCGATTGCCCCTTGGCCCTTTCTAATTTGGCTGAAAGTTGTGCGTGGTCTCTAACGGTGATGGTTTTTAACTAAATTTTTCTCCCGTGGTGCTTGCCCCTTTGTTCTGACATCAATGTCATTACAATTTGGCTGTCTCCCGCTTTGCTTCGGGAGGAAAATTGGATATTTTTTACTCCTCCTACATTTCTTCTGATTAATTTCGTTGCGGGTCCCAAGACAGATTTAGCTTGTCCCTCGGGCATCCCTAAGATCATATCAAAGGGTTTTCGTGGTTGGTTACCACTGTTGATCCTAGCGACACAGGAGTTGCAGTGGTGGGAATGTGTGGTGGGCCTTTTGCCCGTTTTAACGGTAATGGTTAAAAAAGTTTCAAACGAATTATTTTAACTTAATAGTATTTAGTAAGTAAGTAAATACTCCCCACACCGGTTTCGGTGACGGTGGCCGGTTTCATTGAAACCAGGCCAGGTACGCAGGAGTAATTTTATAGTGACCAAGTGTGTGCGCAGTACACAAGAGCACTCTCTATTCCTTTTACTCTCATAACCCACTGGGACGGAAGACCGACACGACTGGCGAGAGATCAGGCGCAGGACCGACTTTTTACATGCCCATCCGACGCATGGATCATCTTACTTGTCAGACAATCAGGTGATCAGCCTGCATTGTCCTAACCAAACTTGGAAATAACATGTTTCCAACGCAGGATTCGAACCCACGACCTCCGGAGTCGAGAGCGACGCTCTAACCACTAGACCACGGAGGCGTTAGTAGTCCCAGTATTTAGTACTAAACTGGTAAATATTGAAGATATTATTTAAGTACAATATGACAATAATATTATATTTAGTTGCTGTAGTAATTATAATAAATTGTGTTAGCAGTCACAGTGGAATATTATTGTTGTAATTCAAAATTTTATGAATTGCGGTTATAATCATAAAGAAGAAAGTTTTATTGTTATAGAGCACATATTTGTTAGATGCCAAAGTTGCAAAACGAAGTCAGGTGGATAAAATTATAGAGAATGAAATTACTTACAAGCTGGCTGATGACCTCGTACAGAGTATTGAGAAGAAGTTTAATGTGGACTTAGAACGGTTAGAAAACTCATAAAATCTTCTATAATAAGTAGCAGTAGGTACTGTTTATGTTTAAATCTTATCATATTTTCAAAATTCTCCTCTGATTGTCAAACTAGCCGTGGTTGGGACTGGATTAAAAAATTGATACTGATTACTACCCGTTGAAACGTTTCTTGTTACTTACCAATTTGTTAGTGAAATAATTTAAAAGCAAATAAACAATAAGCAATATTAATTAAGATGTTTGAAGGGAATAAAGTAGTGAAATATAGGTCTACCAGAATCTGATGGCAAAAAGTGATAAAATAAATTGACTCCGGGGTAATGGGAATAAAACATTTTGATCCTTTTTTTCTCCTTTAGCGGCTTATTCTGTGTGTAAAACATGCAAATATAAAAATTTATCCAATGATCTACATATATTTTTTGAAAATCTGCTGTCGAAAATTGCCATCAGATCCTGGTAGACCTATTAGTATTCTAATCAAAGTTAAAACGTTTGTTTTGTTTGTTTTATTCTCCTAAATTTTTGATGATTTATAACTTTTGGAATTTGCAGGTCATTGGATATGGTAATGACGAAAATACATCTCCTGCTGCAAAACGGGACCCAGAACACTCTTGACCGGTTTACGGAGCTGCAAACTTCTTTGGATGACATGAAAGTAAAGGCACCAGCTAAGGTATATGTCTCTGTCAATATTCTGATATAGCGTGTGCATCAACATGTCGCATTTTGGTCAGATTATATTTACAGTACTCCCAAATTAATAATGCGCATGGAAATCTTCGCTAATTGTCGTAATCACGAAAACACCCGAATCTATGAGACTTGCATTTTGCACCTTGTTCAAGGGAAATGGAAGTAAATATCATATAGCCGGTGGCTGTCCACTGTCGCTAACTCACCGGGAAGCCATCGCGGCATTACCGTGGTAACGTCCAAGCAACGTCAGGCGCCTCTACGTCGCTGCAAAGCGCTGTTTTTCTTAAAGTTAAGTTTAAAACAGCGCTTGCAGCCATAGACTTAATATAGCATTATAGGTTTATGCTTGCAGCAATGTCTCCCGACGCTCGGGAAATACGATCATTGCCGAGAAATTACGAAAATTTCTATGCGCATTATCACTTTGGGAGCACTGTACAGTATGTGATAGTAACACCCTCTGCTCCGACTTTGTGCAATATTGCAGTTATACCTGTGCTATGAATGTTATGTTTACTACTTAGAAGAACCACATGGATCATTTCGTTAGTAAAGGTTGGGTTGCATTTGGCGTTGTTAAAGTTAAGGTTAAGGTTATCGTCAAATATGACGACTTTTACTAGGGATTTGACAGTTCATTTGACATTTTGTTATAGTTAAAGTTAGATTTATAGTTAAAGTAAGTTGGTGCGACCCACCCTGCTTTGTACTGACACTGGACATAGATAAGGTGCTACGGCCTACGATGGGCCTACGAGCTACGGCACAACATTAATATTAAAGGTTAGAACTTAGAGTTATCTAGATGCGCCTAATTACCTTCCTTTATCGAATATTTATTTACAAACTTCGATTATTATAATTATAATAATCGAAGTTTGTAAATTGTACATACAGGTATTGTAAATAACATTGGTGTTTACAACGTAAAATAATAAAATTAACTTTATCGTCTCTCCAAAGCCAGAAACAATAATTCCTGACATTTAGATGCTCTTTGCTCTAACACCGTTTGCGTGCATTTTATTTTGATCTCGAAGATTTCTGAGAATATTTTATTATTTAGTTTGAGATATGAGTTCTGAGGAGTCGTAAATGTGAATTGCGAGCGCGGAATAAACGACAAACATACATTTTCCTTTTCGATCTTAAACAATTTCAGTACTTATATTCATCATTTATATAAAACGATAAAAGTATTGAGAATGGCTCAAAAATAACAGAAGAAAAATCGGTCAATTGCGAGTCGGACTTGCCCACGAAGGATTCCGTAACGTTATAGAACGAAAGTAGGCAAAAATTGTGTTTTTGTATGGGAGCCCCCCTAAATATTTATTTTAATTTTATTATTAATAATAATTATTATAGAACAAGTACAATTAGGGCGCATTTTCATTAGTCGTTAACTCGTTACGGTATACATCATACAGCATACGGGGAGTCTATAACAACTAATGGCGCATTTTCATTGGTCGTGGCATGCCTTTCAGAAATCTCCCGCACCCTGCATGCAGACCCTATCGACCAGTGAAAATGCGCCATTAAGGATGTTGTGAAAATTTCAAGTGCCTAGCTGTTGCCATTGTTGATAACGAGCAAAAATGGCCCAAAAAATAACGTTTGTTGTATGGGAGCCCCCCTGAAATATTAACTTTATTTTGTTTTTAGTATTATTTGTTATAGCGGCAACAGAAATACACAATCTGTGAAATGAAAAATTTCAGAAGTCTAGCTATAGCGGTTCTTGAGTTGAGTTGAAGTCTCATTAGAATTTTTTCATACACTGATGCCAGGTTTCTCAGATTTTTTGACGGGAGTCTCAAGGGACGGGACTACACTAGACGGGATGTAACGGCATTGTTGATCGGTTAATATTTTAAAGTTAGGCAATAGACATACAGCGATCAATAAACCATATCATTTAAAAACCAGACGTGAATTATTGTCAAAAATCAATTTCGACCGCTTGAAGTTTGTAGTGTATGTATGTAACTGTAGCTAAATTAATTTAAGAATGCTTTTTTTAGGTCGACAGCTGCTTGCAACAAAAAGACAACCAATCCACGTCACTGACAGAGAAGGCTCTGCACCAGATGGTGGTGTGTGGGTACGCGCTGATCGGCCAGGACCCAGTACTGGCCATCAACAAGATCCATACCCTGAAGAATATGATCAGAGATGAAGTTAAACCGGTAAAGTTAACATACCTTTAAAGCTAAAACTATATAAAAGTTTTATCATGTAAGGGAAAAAATAGTGACAAAGCAAAATAAAAAAATATTTAAATTAAGAACATTCAAAATTTAACAATCTCCCAAGTCCCGGCATGTTTCTATTTACGCCAAATAATATTACTAATGATCATACTCATTCATCACTATTCAATTTGTGTTTCATTTTAAAAACAACGACGAGCACCGCAATAACCATTACGAAGTAATTATCTAAGTGGTAGTAATACTTGACGAAATAACTAGACGTCTAAATCTTCAGGCGTGGGCTGAACTATCGTATAAAAAGCTTAGGAAATCCCAACCCAAAATGACTTCTAAATTCGTCGTGGTTGAGTTGAGAATACATCTTCGGTTCACCTTAGTTTCCAGATGTTAGGAACTACAAACATAGTGGCTAGGAATAGATAATAAAAGTAAATTTCAGATCAACGCTCAGAAGAAGGGGATTTATGAGTTGTTAAGAGTCTGCGGTCACGAGCACGATTCTCTGAAGAAGGTCGTCAAATGCGTCATCTCGAAGGTTAGTTACAGCCAGACATTAAACTGCTGAGGATAAATCTGAAGTCTTATTTTGCGGATTGACAAGGCCTCACAAATCATGATCAAACGACTAAGCTCGGTTCGTATTAACCAGGGTATGTTGCCTAATCATCTTTGACTGGGAAAAACCTCCGGTGAATTATTTATTTTTTAGATCCCTTAAGAAAAAAGAGGTGTATCTATTTCATGAAAATTGTTAGATACAATTTCCTATTTATTTGTGTCGATTCCTAAGTCCAAACACTGATTAGTTTTGGATCGGACAGTCGGAGGTTGTTTTTAAATTTCTTAATTTAAAAACATACATATTTTTCTAATTTAATATTATTTCAGTCACCTGCTTTAAAATCAGTCGTGATGTCAATAACGGGAAAGCTGATTGACGGTATAGTGGATCTGACCAAGATGCTGGCCCACGGAGCTATGCACGAAGCCTGTCTAATAGAAGTACTGAAGACTGCTGAAGACGAAGCAGCAGAAATACTGGCAGAAGTCAAAACGTGTGTTCACAGTGATGATTCATTGAGACTCAATGGGGATAATTCTCTTATTGAAAATTTAAATAAAGGTGATATAAATACGTTGAAAGACAAGGATGAAAATGATGGAAATGACGTTGATCTAAAAAACAAATCTAATGTTATTGAGGATTCAAAAAATAATTTGAATTCAACTGATCTATTGCATAAAAATACTGATTAAATTGCTACGTAAGTATACTGAGTACTAATTAAATCTGCATCCGAATATTCCACAGCCCACGTTAGATAAGTACTCTGATCCCGTTTATAATAAGAAGGAAATTTTCATATATTCCTGAAATCATGGAGCCAAAGAGCTTTACGTCAAACATGATTTATATTGATAGTGTTAATCTAAGATCTATAGATCTTTACAATTTATGCGCTGTAAAAAGAGGCCGGGTTTACGAAATAGTTTGCGGAGTTATCGGCCGATTTTGTTTACATTGCGCGTTATGTTTGGTTTATCGTAAATATGTTTCGGGAGCGACCGTTAATGGATCTCGGTCGTGTTTGGATTTTCGGAACGGGGAAATTTCGCATCGCGCGCCCGAGGTATCTTTTCCTCGTTGGGAAAATTAAAAACTGAAGTCATAACACCAAACAAAAAATATGTTGTGGAGCTATTTTAGGTACTAAGCTACTGGGTTTGAACCCGGTAAATGTTACTTTAGGTTATTATTAGCTTAGTCGCCTTTTCCCAAGGAAATGTATGAATTTTGTACTTACTTAAATTAATGAGAAAAATAAAAAAAAAATTTGGAACTGAATGTCTTTCTATAAAAAGAGTATTTTGAAAACCGATGTAAAGTATTTTTGTGAAAATTTATTTAGGGGTGTAAAATTGAAAAACAATAAGAAAACCTAACATTTTTTCTATAATATAACTTGGAGATAATCTCCTTCTCCGGTACTGACATTAGTTTATCAGCCATGGAATATTGATTGGTAGTTTAATGGCGTTTATTAGCAGTAGATCAACAGGCGAGGTGTTGCAGCCGTGGCAGCGCGCCAGCTGTCAAAACTGACTTATATGAGGCCGCGCAGGAGGGCATTCACCTCATACTAGATGTCAATTTTATTAGAAAACACGCACATACATGTACCGCAGTCCGCAGCTTAGGTATCTTGCGACAACAACAATAGGTAAGCAACAGGCGTTTGACAGCAGATATTGCACGATTTTGTACACGAAATTCTGCTGTCAAACGCCTGTTGCTTACCTGTAGCAAGTTTTTTTTTTTCAATGAAAGAAGGGGGCAAACGAGCAAACGGGTCACCTGATAGAAAGCAACTTCCGTCGCCCATGGACACTCGCAGCATCCGAAGAGCTGCAGGTGCGTTGCCGGCCTTTTAAGAGGGAATAGGGTTATAGGGGAGGGTAAGGATTGGAAGGGAAGGGAATAGGGGAGGATAGGGAAGGGAATTGGGCCTCCGGTAAACTCACTCACTCGGCGAAACACAGCGCAAGCACTGTGTTTTCATGCCGGTTTTCTGTGAGAACGTGGTATTTCTCCGGTCGAGCCGGCCCATTCGTGCCGAAGCATGGCTCTCCCACGTATGATACGTAACTACCTACTGATTCCAGGTGAACATAATATTTTCAGGTGGCTACCTGTTGTCATCATTGATACCGAGCAAAAAATGTAAAAAAATCACGTTTGTTGTATGGGAGCCCCTTAAATATATAATTTATTTTATTTTTAGTATTTAATGTTATAGCAGCAACAGAAATAAGTACATAATCTGTGAAAATTTCAACTCTCTAGCTATTACCGTTCTTGCCTGGGGACAGACGGACAGACATCGAAGTCTCAGTAATAGGGTCCCGTTTTTACCCTTTGGGTACGGAACCCTAATAAAAGGAGGCGTGAACGGTGATGTTCTCAGTGGTGACTAATAATTAGAATTCCAAGCATTTTACAGCATATCCATTTTCTATTATTATCGCCGATCTATACTTGTGTTCGTCAAAGAAGAAAAATCCGGATGTTTAAATTAGGTTTCCAGTTGATTAAAAACCGAAAACATATTTCATATTGTATTTACAGTTTTGCGTATCCCACGCGTAGGAGAGAAGTTATACCGTTTTCCTACTATCCGACCGGTAGGATGATTACGTATCTTGAAACAGGTAAGCAACAAGCTTTTGACAGCAGATATTCCACCATATATTTTGCTGTGACATCCGCCTCTTGTCCTTTACAGGTAGGTACACCTGTTACCTGTACGTGTATATTTTAGGTTGGTTTGAAAATATTTACTCTTTCACCATTACAGAACCATTCAAGCATAATTTATGTGCCTTTAAAATTAATTCTTGGCATTAAACAAATCTCGCAGTCGCCAAGCTATCGAGGCTCAACCGTAACAATTGCCAATTTTTATAACCATACATTACGAGTAGTAATTTGATCAAATCCAGGTGTTTCATCCAGTACCTATTATAGAACTGCTTTAGCGGCGTTATGCACATTTTTGAGCTGGATGAAAAATGTTAAATCTTCACGTCAGCATTCAGGACATGTGACCTACTCGTAATTGAAAATACTAGAGATCGCCCAATGGTCGAAATTCGACCTTAGTTTCAACGACATTAGGACTATAACCTATAACCTATATTTTGTAAAAAAATATTCACTTTATCATATTTTTTTCAACTCTTGTCTCTGGGACTCAGCTGATCTCAGACTGGCCGTGCAAGCATTGTCTAATAGTATCAAAGATTCAATAAAAAAAACTATAATCCATTTTCAATTTGTCACCTTGTTGTCAACAGACTTCAACCATAAATAAAAGAGTATAATTCGTCTGTATAGGCTTGTCACTAAAAATCTGTCATTTTTCCTAGTGTGTGTGTTGTAGTGTGTGTAATGTTTTATTTGTTAAAAAAATGTATGATAAAAGCATAATTTCAAAATAATATTAGCTCGGTGCACTCCTTCACCATATAAACTATAACTGTGCAAAATTTCATTCGCCTACGTTTTCGCATTTTTCGTCAAAAGTTTTTGGCTCGCGTATGAATATTATAGATAGATAGATACAAGACGGATTCTTCAATTTCGGATTATTGGTCTGATTAAAAAATCACAATGCACGATACGAGTGAGATTCTACAACTTCAGAACGCGACAGCCATACCAATAAACGCGCGCCCCGCCCTAGCGACCAATAGCGCGTTAAATTAAAATTTTTAAATTCGAGTTGAAAGAGTGAATCAATTCGCAGATTTCCTCTCACCAATCTTGTGCTGTTATCTTAATGTCTACTCACTCCAAAGTATACTTTGTACGAAAGCTTTCGAGAAACGAGCGTTGGTAGTCAGCCAACGTGTTATCCAGGCAGAGGCAAAAACATCCGATCGCGAGCCGGAAGTGCTACGTGATCATGAAGTAAACAATTAAGTGCTTTTCACTAATGTTAAAGATGTATTTAGATCATTATTATTTTCAGCCCTCACAAATAGGGTTGTCAAATGCACAAATTTTATGTATTTTTGTATGTTTTGAGTTTTCGTAGAATTTTGTTATAGAATTTTTGTTTCATAGCCGATGTGATCAATATTTTATTACCCGTCGATCGTGGAAAAACGAGACACAATATAATTTCTATCGTGTCTCGGTCACCGGTGACCGTATGGGGCTTGATGAATTAAAGTAATAACTTATTATTATTTCACTCAGTCTGAAATAATAAAGAAGTCTGTAAATAATAGTTATTGGTTGGTAAATGCTGTTTGTCCATTAATAACTTAAATGATATCCTTATGATTAAGTATGCGTTTTGTCAAATGTTGTGTATTATACATCTGTTGAATTTTCGTTTAGTTACTGCTCGTGTAAATCGTTTCCAAAACTATATCTAAGGCAGAAAACAACAACAAAGGGAGATTTTGTAAGGCAATAAATTTAGTCTCAGGCTAAATACCCTTTAGTAAGTTCTACAATGTAGTAATTCCGTCAGAGTAAATTATTCCCAACTATTTTCGAGTTTCCGCCATAACTAACTAAATTTTAGTGGGCAGCTCATATATTTTGATATTATGACTTTTATAATAAAATATTTTCTTAGCAAATTATATCATAAATAAACGAGTATTTTTAGTGCTGGGCCTCCAGAGTCCACCTGAGAGCACCTGAGAGTGATACAGCGCGGTACATTCAATTAATGAACTTCAAACTCTTTTGGATTCTTTTTGCACAAACGGTTGGGGCGACTGTTATATTTTGGTACTGATTTAGAGTGTGCCACGGGTAAGGAGAGAGGTTACTCCTTCGATCAAATATTTCTGATAATATATTTCAGAAATATTTGATCGAAGGGTTACTCTGTAAGCAAATCTGCTCGGTTCCTGAGTTTTATTCATGTACAATGTCGTATAACTAGTTCAGTCATACATTTCTCTGGACTTAATACTACTAGAATCCACGGGCGCCGGCGGAAATAATTTCCAAGGGGTGCAGATTTTAGATTTCTTTCTTTTCTTTTTACTTTTTACGAACAACTGTGACTGTCTATTTACATCAACAGAAAACATTTAGTGCCGAAACATTACGAACTAATGTTTCGTTCTTAAAAAAAATATTTTCAATCTAAGATGGCTTTTTAATTATTTCAATAATTCCTGTTGATCCCGAGATTCCCGAGGGGTGCAAATGCACCACCTGACACCCCCCTGCCGGCGCCCATGCTAGAATCTAGAACATTCGATAACTCATTAGTGCATAGTATAATCTCTAAATCGATCGCAAATCAAACTTTTAATGACCTCACAACGATCGGTTAGTTAGTTGTATTTCTGTAGCATTACTCATGGGGTTTAGTGGATAAGCGAGCGGCGCGTCATACCAGGCCTTGGCTCTAAGCTTACATTTATCAGTCATAGAGAAATATTATGTTGAAAATCGAACTGAGCTGCAGAGCACAAGCGCTGCTAGATATCTTGAAAGGTAGCACAGTGATATTATAACACTAATCCTCTATTAAGTCCATAGGCGGTAAAAGGACGCGTAGGTTAGGCATAGGTAGGCCTAGGTTACGCATAGGTTACGCTGCTTACGCATAGCCAGAAAATTTCATACAAATGACTTGTTTTATGGATTCCTTGTCTTATCTCATGGTTTGGATTGTTATTTGTAACCTACTGATAAAAAATACTTTGCAAACTTGACAACCGTCTCGATTTTTCAACTATCTAAAAAACCAAAGCGTATTATTTTTCTCTATCCATAATGCTATCTTAGAACTAAGAGTCATTTTGTAGATGGTCCTCTTTAGGTTATGCCAGAACCATATTACATAGAGTAAATCAAGTGAAGTTGTTAAAATCCACTTACCTCCATCAGTGAAGAAGGCGGAGTGCCTGTTGGGACTGGAGGGCACGGAGGCGGAGGCGGAGGTGAGGAAGGCCCGCTTCACGCGCGTCCACTTGGAGTCCCGCAGGGGGCGGTGCTGAGGCCGGTCCAGCGAGTGCTGCTTGCGGAGGGCCGGGTGGGAGCCTTCGGATTCTAGAAAATTCGAAATTTTTGATAGAATTCTAGACAGAACATTTTGGATTCAATTACAGTCGCTTGATCCATAAACTTTCCTCCCAGTGCGAAGAGAGCTTGACGCGAATTTTTAATTTTTTTTTTCATCTGGCGACTCGTATGTACGAGATATTGGAAAAAATATTGCAAACTTGCATTAATTTAATGAATTAGACAGAGGATTATGAGAGTTGAATCGAGAACATGCAAGAAATACGGATGCAGGGATTGAATGTGATCCTGGCTTAAACATAAAATGTATGATGCTAAGGACTTAACCGTAAAATACAGGACTTCAAAATGCTGAATTATAATATTATACATATTATACATATTATATATTATACATATTATACATACATACATACATACATACATACATACGAGGGGAGGTCCAAAAGTTCGCGGAATGGAGGGGATGGAGTGGGGATAGGGTAGCTCGCTTAGTGTCATACTAATTGAGCACTCATAATTAGTATATATATAAAATCTCAACCCTATAGCGCCATTCGTTTACGAGTACTCGCCTGCTAAACAAGTCAATCCGGAAGCAAACTGCAACTATGGAGAAAATTGAACATCGTGCTGTGATAAAATTCCTTACCAAGCAAGGAAAAACGTTCAAACCATTTTAAATGAAATGGAAGCCGTTTATGGAGATCAGTGCCCTGGTAAAACAATGGTTTATAAGTGGTATGGACTTTTCAAACATGGTCGAGATTCAATTGAAGACGACCCTCGCTCTGGGCGGCCAGTTGAGGCCACCACATCAGGCATTGTCGAAAAAGTTGAAAAACTTGTACTGGAAGACACACGTTTAAAGAAAAAACAATTATCTGCATTTGTTGGAGTATCAGATACAACCATTTTGCGGATCTTGCACGACCACTTGGGCATGACTAAAGTCAGTGCAAGATGGGTGCTGAGAATGCTCATGCCGCTTCAAAAACAGCAGCGCATCGACGCGTCTAAGCACTTTTTGGAGGTGTGTGGAGACAACCCTGTGCAGATTTTGGAGCGGATTGTTACTGGAGATGAAACATGGGTTCATCACTTTGAACCTGAATCAAAACAGGAGTCCATGCAATGGCACAAAAAGGGTACACCACCTTCCAAGAAATTCAAAGTGTCAGAATCGGCTGGAAAGTTGATGGCCACTGTTTTTTGGGATTGTGAGGGAATATTACTGATTGATTATAAAGAAAAAGGTACCACTATAACCGGAGAATACTACGCATTAATATTAGAAAAGTTAAAGGAGGCAATTAAAGAAAAACGTCTTGGAAAATTGGCCAAGAGTGTGTTGCTTTTGCAAGACAACGCGCCGGTTCACAAGAGCCGAGTTGCCATGGCTGCTCTTCACACGCATGGATTCGAACCACTTGTTCACCCACCCTACAGTCCAGACCTGGCCCCTAGCGATTTTTATTTGTTTCCAAATTTAAAAAAAGAGCTAAGGGGAAGGAAATTTTCCGACGATAACGAATAGAAGGAGGCAATTTCGGCGCATTTTGAGGCCAAAGACAAAAAATATTTTTTCGATGGTTTAGAAAAATTAATCCATAGATCAAATAAATGTATTACACTTAAGGGTGATTATATTGAAAAGGAAAAATAAATTTATTGTTATATTTTATTAACAACCCTTTCATTCCGCGAACTTTTGGACCTCCCCTCGTATAAATAAAATTGGAGTGTTTGTAATATTGAAAGAACCGTTTTTTACTACATACATATGAATGTATATAGGGTACAGACACCAAAACAACATTTTTTAAAATTTTTGTCTGTATGTCTGTCTGTTTGTTCCAGCTAATCTCTGAAATGGCTGGAGCGATTTTGACGGGACTTTTTTTGGTACATAGCTGATGTAGTAAGGCATAACTTAGGCTACTTTTTAACCGACTTCCGAAAAGGAGGAGGATATATTTCACCTTTTTTATATTGGTTCGCGGACAACTCCGTCGTTTGTAGACCGATTTCCAAAATTCTTTTGTTGTTGTATGCGATGTAGCCCGAATTTGGTAACATGATCACAAAAGTGGTGATCTGATGATGCAATCCATGAGAAATCGACAGGACTCCTTAAAATTTATATGGAAACATATAGTGATTTTACGTTTTTCTTAAGGATTTTAAGCTTAAACTACCAAAAAATAAGAATTTGCGCCGAAGTACACCCTGGTTCCGAAGGTGCTGTACAGAACTCTTGAATCCTTATAGATAAATGTTCGGCAATTTTGGCGTTGTTTCAACAACTAAAAGCATATTATTATGTCAATGTGTCAATAATACAATCATCATCATCACTATAATTATGCCATGAATCATCACATTATTTTCAAAAATCTTGCCTTTAATTATATTAATATTCCACCGTTTGTTGACTAATTTTTAAAACTCTTTTCGTGCTATTTAGTGTTTATGGAGGTACAATAACCCGAAATTGGTACAATGCTTACGAAAGTGGTGATTTGGTACTGAAATTCGTGAGATATAGAGGGAACTCCTGGATATTTTTTGGGACACACATAGACGCGTCAACTATTTCTGCATTCAATCTTCATAATAATTTTTTACTCCGTAGCAGCTAACTTTAGCGCAATTTCTATGTGCAATTTATCGCTTTTTTGTAGATCTATATTAAATGAACTAAAAAGTATTAAATAATTCATGTTCTGTACTCAGTTTTTCTGTTCTTAGTCTTCATTATTTTAAAGTCGGTACCAACTACCAGCTAACCTAATCGCCAGTTCTATGACAAAATATAACTGCAACTTATATGACTGGTGCCGACTTCAAATTATGAAGATTGAGAACAGAAATACTGAGTACAGAATATGAATTATTAATTAATATTTGTTAGTTCATTTAAGAAAATTACTATTGTCTTTACCTTGGAAGTCGGTTTCAATTTTTGTTTAAAAATAATAATTTTGCTTTTATTCGTTATCCTTAAGATTTTTTATACAGTATTGGCGTTTTTATCTACAACTTTACGTCCATGAAAAGTGACCTGTAGTGCAAGCACGGCGACCAGCGGAAATGCGAAAGTATGGACAAACTGTGGAAATAAACCTAAGGTGCCGTTCCGATCTTTTTTCATCCCGAAAAATTCAATTAAAATGCCACTTTATGACAGACTGTAATTACTAACTGTGGAGATAAACTTAAGGTGCCGTTCCGATCTTTTTTAGTTCCGAATAATAATTCAATTAAAAAGCCACTTTATGACAGACTATAGTTCTAAAAATTCAAATAATATCCTACATTATGACATATACTATAGTGTGTCATAAATTGGCATTTTAATTGAATTTTTCGGAACGAAAAAAGATCGGAACGGCACCTTAGGTTTAGTTCCACAGTTTGTCCATACTTTCGCATTTCCGAAGGTCGCCGTGCTAGCACTACAGATCAACTACTTATATTATATAATTGGAATCTCGGAATCGGCTCCAACGATTTTCATGAAATTTAGTATATAGGGGGTTTCGGGGGCGATAAATCGATCTAGCTAGGAATCATTTCTAGAAAATGTCATTTTCATCGGATACCGAGCAAAGCTCGGTCAAACAGCTTGTATATATTTTATATGGTAAAACAACGTTTGCCGGGACAGCTAGTGTAAGTATAAACTCCTTACAATCATTTTTTTTATGGGAATGAAACTTACCAAGTTCCTCAGACGAAGGTATGGTCAGGGTGAGTTCTGGTGGCGCGTCACTGTCTCCACCGTCGCTGAAGGACCTCCTTCTCGCTGGAACGTCTGGAGACTTGGACCCCTTGGTCTTCTTCTTCACGGAGTCCCGGTGCGTCTGGATGATGTCCCGCATCTTCCCCCAAGGGCTCTTGTGCAGCTTGTTTGGAGATGGAGACGTGGAACTGTCGTCCTGGATGACGAGGTTGAGCTTACAATTGGCATAACGTTGGAATATAGTTGATGTGTAAAGAGTTCTTCAATTTTTTATTTATTTATTGTGCTAGCTGCAATTACAGTAACTTGGCACTAGACCTAACGAATGATAAAGAGTACACCCGACAATTATTTCCTTTGTGGTAATTATTTTGAATGTACCATCGAGAAAATTTATTCCCGTGCAGTTGACGGACCTACGTCATTTGGCCGGAATATGTCATTTCAATGTAAGTTGTGATTTGTAGGCTGGGTATGACATAAAGCGTCCAAATTACTTAGGTCTGCCATCTGCATAGGAATCAACTTCTCTGATAGTACACAATATGATAGATTCTTGCAAATGTTGACAGTCTGTTTGTCTATATAATACAATGATATACTATGTTACTAACGTAATATCTTTCAGACAAAGTAGAGCGCTATAGATGAATTATCACGAAAACGAAGTTGTAATAATTGCTTCATATTATATAGATTTATTAATCACCTGCGTAGGTGCTCGTAAGAAAATGTTTTCAGTATCATGACCGCTTCTCCGACATACTCCTGCAACAAAAAAGGCGTTTAAGTTACTAAAAGCCATGTAAAATTCGTAACTATAGTAGCCAAACAAAGCAACGCACTAAGCGGGCCCCTAACGAGCTCAATAATATTGAACAATATTTTATTGAACAATTTATTTGACAACAAGATTGAAAGCTGGGCGCGTTCAATATTAGCCCTAGACGGTCAATAAAATTGTACAATATTACGCAATAAAATCCTAACGGCTATTCGAGGCATACAACTTCAAATTACAAAATGTTAAAAATTTCTATTAATAGCGAGCGAAAAACTTGGGAACCCTTTTTACCAAAAAATGCGGAAACGTAGGAGCATGCAATATCGCACAGTAATTGTAGTTTATATGAAGAAGGAGTGCATCGAGCTAATATTGTTTTAAAATTATGCTTATAACATACATTATTTTAATAAATAAAACATTACACACACTACAATGCGCACACTACCATGTTTTGACTGACAAGCCGATACATACAAATTATACTCCTTTGTTTACGAGTATGGTTAAAGTCTGTTGTCAAATTAAAAATGCATTGTTTTTTTTTTGTTAAATCTGAATAGTCAATACTTTTCAGGCACTGACCTCCATTATACAAGTACTAATGGAGGTCAGTGAATTTCAGACCATTGGGCGATCTCTAGTCTTATCAAATATCTGTGCTTCGTTAATTTTATAAAAAATTAATTACCATTTACCACACATTGGAAACATGTTGGAAACGGTGATACAAAAACTTTTCGTATAGACTATAAAACGTGCATAAAACTAAGTTTTATATCGTGCAGTGACTCTAAGAATAAGAAAAACTATCGTAACTAAAATACACTTTAGGTATTTACCAGAATCGATTCTCAACTCTTCGCACGAAGAATTTGGTGTGAGAGACAGTGCACTGCCGGTTGTGAGGCTCGCCGAGTCCCTGGGTTCTTGATTGGCAAGGTTGCCAGTTGGACTGGCCTGGTTGCCCGCTTGGTTGACTTGGTTGCCAGCTGGGTTGGAACCGGCCAGGGCTACTGCACCTACCATGGCACCAGCAGCAACGGCAGCTGCCCCACCCAATGTGGTAGACCATTGCGCTTTCTCCCACCTGTAGTGAACCACGGATAGAACTTAAACAACCTAACTAACAGTGTCAGACAATGTGGCTTAAAACATTTAAGTAGCCCAATTTGTAACTGATTTTTTAGTACAAAATAAATCAGACTTCCAATAATGTTGATAAATCATTTTTGTTGGTAACTTAGGTACTGCACATTGCGTTCTCTTGTCCGTTATCCACACAAAATTAAAAAAACTTACTTAAAGGCAAATTTAACTTTCTTCCAGTTGGAGACTTTTGATTTTTCCACCTCCTTACAGAAGATGCCGTCTGACTTTCGTCTTAGAGGTGTGCCGGGGGACGCGTCACTGTCCTCGCCGCCAGCTGACCGCGATCTCTGTCTCCTGAGCAACGAGCCCCCAAACCTTGAGTGAGTCTTCCATCTAGAGGTTGTTCTTTTAACGCCCTTGTGGCCCGACAGCATAGAGTCGAAAAACGCCTGGCCGTATTCACCGTCCAGCTGAGTATCTAGCGCCTCGTTGATGAGGTCGATCTCATTCGTTTCATCTTTTAGCCTCTCGTTCTCCTCTATCATTTTTCTTCGGGCGATATGTAACCTAGCGAGATGTATCTGCTGCAGCCTCTTGATGAAACGGGAGTTTTTATCCTCTAGAGTTATGACCTGATCTAAAAGTTTCAGCAATTTTTCCATGTGATCCACAGCTTCGAGGGTTTCCTTCGTTTGCGTCGCCACCAGCTTGCCGCGGAGGGACAGGGCGTCGTTTCTGTCTTTGAGTCTCTGGAGCATGTTGTCGCAGAATGCTTCGGCGTCCCGGTTGTCCCCATCGCGGGTCCAGTCCTCGGGCGTCGGGCCGGCGGTGCACGGGGAGGAGCCCTCGGCGTCCGACGGCGTTTGGGGAGACTTGACGGACAGAGTCGCCGGCGGCTCGCCTCGTCTTCTTTTATGTAAGGACGAACCTATCGGCGGTAGCTCCGTCACGTCCTTCGAATCCCTTCTCCGCCCTTTATCGTCCTGCAGCTCGCTCTCCTTCAGCGACGTCATACCTAAGTTTCAGCAGACTGAGCTATTTATAAGTGAAAATAAACGCACGTGCACGCTTCGCTCGCTCGATGTAAGAATTTTAACGGAATGCATCTTTGAGTTCATAAGTGGAATTCCACGTTTCGCAAAACATTTTCAGGCAACCATTAGCTACAAATAGACGCACATACACACTTAAAGACCGATTCATAGAAATAATAGCGAACTAGTCAAAGTTTATGAGAGTTTTGAAGCGTAACAGGTTCGGAGCGATTCCCGCCCAGCGCGAGCGCAGCACGTACGGCGGGCGGGCGCGGACTGCGGCGGAACCGCCCGAGCGTTTCCGAATATATTTATATCGACGCAACTTTCTTTTCGCGTGTTAAAATCTAATCTAGCCACTAATGCGCCGACTTAGGGGCACTCGGTCGGGGCTCCGCGCCGAGTTTACTTGGCCGCGCCTCGGATGTGATCCCATTAACCCATATTTTTAAAATGGAAATAAATGACCGTTTTATGTTACTGTCTTGTACGACATTTAGACGGGATGAGGGATTCGGCCAACTTTCACACACATAACACATTGTAGTGCGGTGTTCTGTTTCATTGTTGCGACAGAAGAATGCCGCAGCTATTTTCGTCTGGCGTGCTTTCCTTTTAACCTTTTATGCAATCCTTATATTATAATTTTGAAACTATGACTATTTGTCTATCAGTCTGCTATTTTTTTACGCTTAAACCGCTCGGCAGATTGAGTTGAAAGGTATGGAGATACTTTGGGACCCCGGGAAGGACATTCATCGAATAGTTTTTATAGCGCCTGTCACCGTAAGATTGTAAAAACCGCGAGATTGTAATATGACGAAGTGATAAATAGTAAACAAACAGTTTTCCGGTGATTTTAAATAAATTATTTCGTATTTAAAATAATTTCAATGCCAAATAGTATGAGATGTATAACATACAATTTTTTTTAGATATATTTAAAGTGCTGTTTGAATGTTCGATTATTAAAATTAACCTAATTTATAATTCAAATTGCACTTTAAATATATCTAAATTTTATTCAATGTTATAGGTACATCAAATATTCAGGCAATTGAAGTTATTTTAAATACGAAATAATTAATTTAAAATCACCGGAAAACTGTTTGTTTACAATCCATCACTTCGTCATATTACAATCTCGCGGTTTAAATTTTATTCAATGTTATAGGTACATCAAATATTAAGGCAATTGAAGTTATTTTAAATACGAAATAATTAATTTAAAATCACCGGAAAACTGTTTGTTTACAATCCATCACTTCGTCATATTACAATCTCGCGGTTTTTACAATCTTACGGTGACAGCGCCAAATGCGGCAATTAAAAAATGTTGTGTTTATTTCAACGTCTATTCGGCTATCTACGTCATATATTTTTTTGGTATAGCTTCATACCGATATGACACGACAGACAGACACACTTTCGCATTTATAATATTAGTATGGATATGGAAGTATCAATTAAGAATTTTAGAAGTTATTCAGTCGATTACCTCATTAATTATTATTATTATTATACAATCCTAACTTTAAAGCCCTTGGAAAACGCTAGTATGGATTTTACCTCGATTACCTCATTCATTATTATTATTTTAATACAATCCTAACTTTAAAGCTTTTGAAAAACACTATGTAACTATAATATTATTATTCAATAGAACTAAATAAGAAGACAAGAAAGTAAATAATAATGTTTTTGAGAAAAAACTCTTTTCTTTGACGATACCTAATCACTGGCCGGTTGGTCAGAAAAAGCAAAAAAAAAATCTTATTTGAATAATTTTGAAATCGTTCGATCAATCATCAATCATATCAAGAAAATTTTTTGTGAAAGCAAGTCATTTTATAGTATTTTTATACAAAATTCTAGTACAACATAAAGGTGAGCCTGATTTTTCTTTATTTAATAGATTATAATGTTGAATAAAAGCAATCTAGTATAAAGATGGCCTGCATTAATTATAATATTATGTTTTCCGCAGCTTGGAACTAACATTGATCTATAGGTTGCTTTTATATTTAACCACAGAATACATATGGCATGTATTTAAATCAATATCTGTATATTCCCTTTTCTCGATCAAAATATTTGAAAGTTTCACCAAAAATACTGACTTGCACACTAATTATGCGCCCTAAATAATGCGAATTCAGCATACTATTTAAAGTTATTTGTGAAACTGTTTTACTGAACGCATAACTATTATTAAAATAGTATATCTAACAATTCCTTAGTTCAACAAACATACTACAACTTTATAAAGGAAAACCATCACCTAAATTACTTTTAGGAACATCATTTATTCTAAAGAAAACCCAATTTAATTTGTTATGTTCATATAATTAAGAACACATAAAAATCATCAAGTGCTAACTTAACATGGACTAAACTTTGGCACAGTGAATGGTAATCAGTTTATAAACAATAATAATAAACAATCGGCAAAGAGCGAGTCGGATTCGCGCACAAAGGGTTCTTTACCGATATATTGCAAAATAATTAAGCCTCCGGCTTAGGAATTGCGCTCTAGGGGTTGACAAAGCTACTAAAGAAAAAAAAAGAAAAAAACAACTGGCTTCAATTATGAGTCGACGGAGCCCCACTACGCGGGGCTCCTACTTCTGGGTGGTTCACAAAAAATAACCACGATGGCTAAGGTGGGAGCTACGCTGCGCTACGCTCCTTAGCCTTAGCCATCTAACCTAACCCAATCAAGTCGTATTGGGCAAACATTGCTATTAATTACATAAGAATCATTAATAAATTTATTAACCCATACAATTATAATACAGTAGTGAATTACCAAAAATCTTTGTCGCTAACACAGAAATAGATCAAGATATGTCGGTGGTCGCTAAAGAGTAAAGAGCGAGCGCACAGGAGTGAGTGCGGCGTTAGATGAGGAGGCCCCAACATGTTTTTCAGTAAAACATAGAAACAAAAAGAAAATAAAGTTAGGTTAAAAATATTTTTGTTGCACGATTTGTCAATTTGTAGACTTGTTTTGATAATAGAAATCGATTTTATTGTGGTGCACCTTTCGATATCGTTTTTAGAAATTCCGTTGTAAGATTGTCCAATTTAGAGTGCAAGTTAGTATTTTTGATAAACAATTTAAATTTTAGTTGTACAAATAATATATCCGATGTATGAACCATATTTTTGGTGTGAATTCGGTTATAAAGGTTTCGTCTCGTTTTGTATGATGTTTATGTTTTTTTTGAAGGACGTGTTCAGTTAATCAATTGTTTTTTTTTGATCAGCGTTAGTTTTTCTGGTATGCATTCAGTTAATTAGCGGAGTTAGGGTAGTGTGCTGAAAATTATTCTGATGTGCATTTAATAATATCCCAATACTTTTTGTCACGTTAAACTAGGAAAAAAATTTGTCTGAATGTGTCTGCTTACACCAGCAATAACTGCGGTAATAATTGCTCGGCGACACGAATACACCGATCTGGTCTCTGGAGCAATTAGTGGAGCAATATGGAGCAATTTCTAATTGCTCCAGATATTTCATATCGCTCAATGTCGCAGATACGAATTAATGTATATCCGATGGGCTTGGAAATTCCAGGCAATTGTATTGCGCAATATTGCTGCCTGTTGCTGCTTGTTGCCGCAAATTGCTTGATGTAGTCGTGACGTCATAGTTGACGAGAATTGATTGGAATTGAGCAATTTTAGTTGCCCGTATATGCACACGCTTTTAATTTAACGGCCACTGAACTGCAAGCCGTGAACAGCCAAAGGTTACTTGCTTTAGCTTGCTTGTTTGCGTCATTAGGCTTAAAAGACAAAATTTTGGATATTTTCAGATCATGGATCTGGATAAGAATACCAAATGTAAGCACGTAACGGACGAAGTTATCAAATTAGCCCGTAAGCGGAGCGAGGCGGGACCTCGATACGTCGCCTCTTTGAGATCTCATGTGAAGCTCAAACAAAAGTAAGTAAAACTTTGAAATTGACAAAAAATAACTAAGGTATACGGCGATCGTTTCGGTCAGACTGATCACAGGCCGATTCGACCGGACTCGTGTTAAGATGCGTTTACATAGGCAATAATTACGGCAATGATTGCTCGGAATAACGACTAGCGCGGTCTGGAGCAATTAGTGGAGCAATATGGAGCAATTTATTTTATATCGCTCAATGTCATATTGCTCAAATATTCGATAGCCACATCACTCAGTATTGTATTGCGCAATACTGCTGCTTGTTGCCGCAAATTGCTTGATGTAGACGTCAAAGATGACGAGAATTGATTAGAGTTGAGCAATTTTAGTTCCCGTATAAGCGTACACCATTAAATGCGTGTGTGATCTCCTCGTATATAATTAGCCTCCTCCTTTACTGTAGTTGCCCGTAAAAGTTCTTTTTTTTTATATGCTTTTTATTAGCTTCACCTGTATGTTTGTTTATAACCGATTTCTTCAGGCGCGATTTTGACCCACTTTAAACGGCCAGATTTCGTTCAAACTTTGTAGATTTATCGAGGACCGATGATAATACACTAATTTGATATAATTATTTCAATTTGTATGTTTATATGTTTGTAACCGACTTCTTTGGGTGCGATTTTGACCCACTTTGAACGGCCAGATTTCGTTCAAACTTTGTAGATTTATCGAGGACCGATGATAATACACTAATTTGATATAATTATTTCAATTTGTATGTTTGTATGTTTGTAACCGCCTTCTTTGGGTGCGATTTTGACCCACTTTGAACGGCCAGATTACGTTCAAACTTTGTAGATTTATCGAGGACCGATGACAATACACTAATTTGATATAATTATTTCAATTTGTATGTTTGTTTGTAACCAAAAAAGTGTGTTTTTAGTTTTTTTAACTATAATTATTTTTCAAAGCCGGTCATTATAATCCTTATACCTACGAATAATAAAAACTAAGGAAACTTAACTCCCATACTATATTGCAAGTGTATTGAAAATGTGTACCTAGGTTGTAGGTATGTTACAGCCAAAGTAATATATTATCTGGAAATTATATATGGATGCTGTTAAGCATTCGTGTACCATCCCACATCGAACTAGTTTTGAGTAATCGGCGTTTCAAGTTTTTTTGGAATTAGTAATCTTTATTTTCTGCTTATTTTAAGCAATAAAATATTATTGTGCGGTATCTTTTTTCGTTGAAATGCGTAGATTATTATTATGAAAAAACATTTTAACTTTACATTCAGTTTTAGAGCGCCTTCAGATTACGTCGCAGACTTCTATACGAATGACAGTCGCGCGGCTGCCGCGCGACTCTCTTGAGTGTTCCTTTCTGCGCCGCTACTGGCAGATCCACGGGAAATGTGGGGCTACCGCAGTCTGACTCTAGTACCTGTTCCTTTCTGCGCCGCTACTGACAGATCCACGGGAAATGTGGGGCCACCGCAGTCTGACTCTAGTACCTAGTAGTACCTAGTTGTGTAATGTGTATATAGCAATGGCGAGTGATAATTTTGCTATAATATTCCTGCAGGCGAGAGCGGGCCACCGCAGCGAAGGCACGCGGTGCCGAACGAGCGAAGGAGAAGCAGAAAGATGACCAGATCAAAAACGCTGAGTGAGTGGTCTATGTGTATTTACTGCCTCATGAGTGAATCAAATTAGAGGCTATTTACATATCATACCTATCTCTCTTAGTATAGTCCCTACCTTCATTTTTCTTAATATCCTTACTTACTAATATTATAAATGCGAAGGTTCCTGTCTGTTACGTCTTTACGCTTAAATAGCAGAATTGATTTAGAAGCAACTTGGTGTCGAGATACTTTGAGATGCGAGAAAGGATAGACAAAAGCACTTGTCGACGGCACGCGTCGATGGCAGTCGGCGGCATGCGTCGACTGCAGTTGCTAGACTTTTTTTTCATTGACTTTATTTTACACTTGTCGACCTGCCGCCGAATCCGTCGACAAGTGCCGTTCATCCGTAAGCGCTCTAATCTGAACCTTTCAGGCAAGAAGCAAATGACCATATGGAAGCTGACGAGGAGGAGCCCGATGAAGCCTGCGGCTGCCGCCGCCCGCGCCGCCGCAGATGTGCTGTGAGTGTACTTTAGTGACGCCTTTTATCAAGGGCTATGCAGGCGCTTCGCTGATGACGCGCGGGGGCGGGGCGGGCCGGTCAATTGCGCTGCGTACTCCCGTCGATGTCTGCGGCTGCCCGCGCCGTGCACACAAAGCACACGTCGTATGCGTTACTTCATGTAAACTGGTTTGCATGTAAACACGGCGGGCAGCCGCGGACATGGGCCGCCAGTGCCCGCCGGGCACCTGCGGCACGGTCTTTTTGCCTTTTTTTATAGGATTTCCTTTGTGGTATCGTTCGCGCCGAAATTGACCGGGCCGCCCCGCCCCGTCATCTGCAAGCGCCTCAATGTGTATGTTTTACCCCCAAAATAAAGAGGGTGTTATAAAGAGGCGTCTGCCTGTGTGCGTGGTGGAACGATTTTAATCCAGTTTCTTTTGTCTGAAAACTAACATGATTGGGCTATAAGTGTTCTTATTTCATCATCATCGACTTCAGTGCCGAAAAATTTGGGCTTAGCTACTTCATGAAATGTTAAAAGCAACTTCTAACAATTTTATATTTTGCATTGATTCGCTGTTTTTAAACGTTTTTAAATGTCCGTAATAAATAGACTTTATCATAATTTCCACGAGACGCGGACCACTCCCTCAATGACAGGAATTTACATTTTAGAGGCAAAACAGTAATATTATTACAATTCGCAGCCTAAACGCAAGCGACGCTGCAGTAGCCGTAGCCGGCGCCGCCGCCGTGCCCGCAGCTGCGGTCGCCGACGTCGCCGCTCGATGTCGCGCCGTCGCCGCCGCCGCTCGTGCCGCCGTCGCCAGCGTCGCGCGCGCCGCCGCGCTTGCGGGTGCTCGTAGACCCTAAACGTTGTAGCACCGCACCGCCGAGTCTGGTGGCTCGATGGGTCATTCAAAGGGCCGAAACACAATTTGTGCGTTGCGGTGTCGCAACGCGGTTATGTGTTTCGGGCCAAACTCATAACAGCGGGCAGCGTTGCGTCACCACAATGCCAAAATTGACGGAATTCTTCTATTTTTTTAATACGAGTTTTGAATTATTTTACAGTCGATTTTGTGCGGTGCGTTGCCGTAACACGGTTGTGTTTCGCCCGAATTCTGCTAATTTCGGTGCTCGTGCGGTTGCTAATGAACAAGCATGAAATGCTGATTGATAGCATACCGGGTGCCAGACTGCCAGTATTCTTGGATCCAGTGCTGGTCAGTATGTCATCAGCTTCAAATTTCGAGCCAGTCCAGTCCAGTCCATGAAGTGTTTAGCGCGGCTACTGTATATAGATACAGTCTCTATCTCAAGTTTCTTGGTGATTTACATTTGTAAATAAGTAATACAAAAGAAACTTGATTTACCAATACAAATCACGAAACTTGTGATAAAGCCAGCTAAAGGAGATTAGACTGGCTTGACTGGGTGACATATACTGACCAGCGCTGGATCCAGATATACTGGCACCCCAGACGTTATTAATCAGCATTTCATGAGCAAGTTTTATCGTGATTGTGTTCGTAAGAACTTCGGGTGAAACGTGTTTTTCCAAAAAGAATACCTATATTTACCTCTGTTTGATAATAATGTGTATTACTGGATATATAAAATATAACGACCTGTGTACGTATAATTTATATGCATTTTAATTTACTAGTATAATGTTTAACCTTATGTTTACTTAAAGAATTAGGAACTTACTATCTTTTTAGGGTTTCGTGCCCAAAGGGTAAAAACCGTGGCAAGCTATTACTAAAACTTCACCAGAAGTTCTGTTACCAGGCTGTGTATCAACTTCACAATGGTACAGAAGACGCTCCAACTCTCACTTGGCCTATTTAATAACTTCGACGACGACAACTACATTCGCACCATTATTTCCTCCAGGCTCTTTCTCTGTATGTCCGGGACAGTAGTATTCTCGTGTGGTCTTCCCACTGGAAGCAGCAGCTCCAGTCTTTCGTTTGTTGGTCTCTGGAGGAGACTGCGAAGACGGGAGTTGCAGTTCAAGGGCGTCGAAGTGAGCGCGACCAAACCGCAATACTGGAAAAGATGGACTAGATGAAGAAGAAACAATTCTGTGGTCAACAATCACATAAAATCAGTTTCAGGATAACGGCTGCAGCTGCTATTTTTCGTTAAAAAATGTACCCACTATAGCAGGTTTTGAGGAAAAAGATGATGTTACTACTTATTGAATTAATTTACCTACTTATAAATTAATTAATTTACTTGATGAATTAATTTACCCATGTAAATTAATTCATCAAGCCCCATACGGTCACCGGTGACCGAGACACAATAGAAATTCTATTGTGTCTCGTTTTTCCACGTACCGCACGGTGAACTTTTGACTTAACTGCTACGAGCAAAGTTTTTTGGTCTTTTTTTATCTTGTCTTACCGCTCCAAATCCATATTTCTTATCTTAGCTCTGCACAGTTATTACTCACCTGGATAGCAGCTATCAGGATCCCAGCTGCTATGGCCACGCTGATTTCGCTGTAGTAGTGCATCCTCTTCTTCCCGTCTTCTCTCCAGGAGTGTGTCTGTCGGAAGACCAGGATGAGCGCAGGCGCTTCTGTCAGGTACGGCTTGTTGTAGTTGGTCGCGAAGGGCTTGAGGTCAGTGACCCACTGTCTGGACATTCTTCTGGCGTAGTTCTGCTCCTCCTCCTCTTCTACAATCCCTCGGATCGCTTGCTTGATGTCCGGATCTTGGACTACGACGAAGGTCCAGGGTTCCGTGTGTGCGCCAGATGGAGATGTGCCTGGAAAGACGTACTTGAATTAGTTAGAGGTTGAGAGTTCTATTGTTGAATTTGGTAAGTTTGCCGAGGCTCAATAGCCCAATGGGATGAAAACAAATCTTAGCAATCGCACGATGTATTTTAAGGGAAGAAGAAGTTAAAACCGTCAAAAACTTCTCACACAATTTTTGGACGCTGTCTTTGCTTGCAACAAAACTATCTTCTTCGCAAGATTTATTTTCTTCTAATGTCATTTTTTTATGAGTCAATAAATCCAAACAACTTTCATACCTGCAGTCTTGATGATGTTGTCCAGGACCTCCTGTGGTATCGGTTCAGTGCTGAAGCTCCTGACGGTCCGCCTCGTCGCCATCAGTTCAAAGTACTCTCTGCATCGTTCTAGAACTTCCTCCATCGGTCTCTTCTTGGGTCTGTATGGTATGTGGGGAGTGTCCTCAGATATCGCTGGCACGAGGAAGTCTGTGTCGTCTCCATCGTCGTTGTGGTCTCGGTCTGGAATGAATATTTTTTTTAATTCCTGATGAAAACAACACTTAAGTGTCTAAGCACATCAGGCCGAAAATGCGTGGAAGAAGCTCGGCATGATTACGCCAGCATAACGCGCTACGTAACGCATCTAGACACGCGGTAGCGTATTAAGCCAAGTTCAAGTACTCACTCGAGTATAACATAACCGGCGAGCAGCAACGTGTGTAATATTACACGAACCATTTGCAGCCACTTTTGACCCCCTCATAAATTTATTCAGAAACTTTTAATATTTAATAATAATATTTATTTTATTTTACTTTAATTTTAAATTATGAAAGTAAAAATATAAAAGATTTTGTAAATATTTCAAGTGCCTATCGGCTGATTGATTGGTGAATGATGATTGATTGATTTCTCACGAAATCAGTCAATTATGAATCAATTTTTAGGGTTCCGTACCCAAAGGGTAAAAACGGGACCCTATTACTGAGACTTTGATATCTATCCATCTGTCCGTCTGTCTCTAGGCTATAACTCAAGAACGGTAATAGCTAGAGAGTTGAAATTTTCACGGATAATGTATTTCTGTTGCCGCTATAACAACAAATACTAAAAACAAAATAAATTAAATATTTAAGGGGCCATATAACAAACATGATTTTTCAAACATTTTTTGCTCGGTATCAACAGGTAGGCTACTGCATGTAACTGAAATATTCACAAAAAACTATTTTTATACTGAGCAAGAGAGATGTCACTATCAGTAACACTGCGTGGTAAAAAAAGACGTGTGATACATGACAGCAGCACTCTTTTTTGACGTCCAGTTGGCACGTGCCGCACGTTGACAATTTAATCTCATAGAAATCATGTTCAATCATGCTTGTGTAAGTGTATACGTACACATATTTGTACACACAGATGAAACCACTTTCGGTTTCGTTTGACAGCTCGAGATTGTTGCTCTAGTCCGCTAGGTATATTAACTTTATGGGCTGATCACTGACAAGTCTGAAATGCGTCGGATGATGACTGATGTCGGTCCTGCGCTTGCATCTCGCCAGTCGTGTCGGTCTTCCGTCACGCTGGCCAACATGGATGTGCTTACTTAACTTTCTGAAGTCCAACATACAATTTTATCTGTAGACTGTGGAGATAAAATATAATGATGTCATTGAAACTCCATTGAACTGCGTGGCCAAGCTCCAACAGACAGATAACGACGCCCTTATCAAATCACACTGACCTATATCTATGCATAATGCACTTAATAATAAACTGAATAAGATTAGTTCAAAAATAAAATATATTTTTTTTATTGGTAACTAGCCTGCACAATATACGTGCTCTCAGTGAAACCCACGTGAAACCAGTGAAACTGAATAAAAGGTGCAATTTTCGATTTTTAAATTGTAAGAGTACTAAGAGGAGTGGGAGTGGTGGAGTTGCTCACAGGGTCACTTAAGGCGCTATCCCCACAGACAGAGTAGCCACAGATATGCCGTAATTTACCGTATTTAGAGTCTTATTGACTCATAATTTGAAAAGTACAAAAATATAATAAAAATACAGCAATAATCTTCAGTATATCAACATTCCTTTCCTAGTTATTAACTATTTTTGTTCATTATACTCATGATATTAGTAATGTAATGCTAAGTACTCACATGCGGTTTTGCTCGATAGTTTTACTCCAAATCGAGTAATAATTACTGTGTAGACCGTAAAACTGACAGCTCGAAAGCTCGCATCAAGCCGGCTTGATGGAATTAAATGTATAATATCGATTTAGAATAAAACTATCGAGCAATAAAAAAGGATCAAATGTTTTAACTAATTACCCTGGTATTGCTAGAGTTAATTTATTTTCTCACTTTTTGCCATCGATTCTGGTAGATCTATGTAACTTAGTTTTTGGTATTACCTTATCAGTTCATCAATATGGTTATTGTCAATATTATAAACAGGTTAGAAGTAAATTTTACTAAATTGATTTTTAATGTCATTAAATTACAGAACTTTTAAGTGTAATATTATTATTATTATGTTACTAAATATACATATAACAGCTACATTCGGTATGTTACCAAAATACAGTTTTACTAGGATGTTTTAGGTAAGGTAGCTTTCCGATCTTTGCAGGCTTGTAGAGATCGGAATTGGATCGAAAAAAAATTCAAATAAAATACAAGGTAAAATAATATTGTTTATATTCTTACCCCCTTACTAAAAAACGTTGTATAAGCTTTGAATAGTTATACAGTATTTGTTCCTGTCACACAAGTGACATTTTTAATTGGATTGAAGAAGACAAAACACTGTATTTATCTATTCAAAGCTTATACAACGTTTATTAGTAAGGGGATTAATGTTTATTATTTCACATGTTGTGTTTTTCGTGACACATTGCTGGATTTAAAAGATATATTAAAAATTAATATAGGTACTTATAAGGTAAATATTATTAATAATTATTCTTATACTTTGAGACCGTGACAATAATATATATATTTTCCTATTATTATCTTAAAGATTAAATCAAGGATTCTTTAATTAATTTCTAAAAGACCTTTGTATGTATACAAAGGTCTTTTAGAAATTAATTAAAGAAAAAAAAAATTAATTAAAGAAATGGAAAACTTATATACCATTAGCAATTATTTTATGATCTATAGTGTATATATAGATCATAAAATAATTGCTAATGGTATATAAGTTGTCCATTGATCAAATAATTTATAACTGTTGCAGTAATATTAACCGATTTGTCTATAATGTGTAATGCTGTTAACGTACTGTATCATAATAATTATTATGCCGTCAAGCGAGTTCCTATAAGGGACGGCTGAGTAACCAGACCCTACGTTTGTATTAACTACTATTCCATACTGTCAAAGACCAAAGCTTCGTAACTCGCAATTTTGCTTTTATTTCGTTTGGTGACCTGTAGAGTTATTTTTCAAGTTAAAAATTCTTTACTTATATAGTTCCGATGATGGATTTGGTATTTGCTACTACGCTTTTATCAGCATAAATGAATGCCGTTTTTACTTCAGTCCGTTTAATCCTATAATTTGAGCTTATATCGGTATATGGGATCATATTTCGTGGCCACTATTGGATTAAGACTCCTATAATAGCTAGGAACAAAACTAAAGCTCAGGAGTAATTAATAACTAATAACAGGAGTAATTACTCCTGAGCTTTGTTGTGTATTGTATAGTGAGTTACTACTCATACTTATATCCACGGAACGGAACGGAAATATAAGATAAAGAAATTGTAACAAATCATAAAGGCTTGTTGTTGGAATTCTTGTCAAATATGAAATATCCATCCATTGGATTAAAAAAATCACAATATTTTTACTTACTGACTTTTGCAACAGGACTTAATATCTAGATACCAGATCTTAGTAACCTTACTAGTTAGCTGTAGTTACTATATCCTAGGTTAAAATTAAAAGTGCTACTAAGTATGAAATCTGCTAAAATGATTTGGCTTAGGTAATAGGTATTTGGGTTTTGTAATATTATTCGTAAAAGGTTTGTATTAGGTGGTTATTAGAAGGGTTCAGGGTAGCGAAGCTCACCGAGTCATAGTCTTTTTTATAAAAGACATCAAAGCACATTAATTATTATTTATATTTTGTATCCTGCCTGCTTGAGCATATTATTATACTAGCGACCCGCCCCGGCGTCGCATGGGTATAAAATATATAGCCACTGAAAAAATTATTAGAATCGATAGCCTTATGATCCTTCACGTGGTCTACTTATTATAATATGTGCTAATTAACATAAAAATTGCTCCAGTAAGTTCGCCCTTTCAAATAATTTCCCCCGTTTTTTCCACATTCTCCTATTAGTCTAAGAGTGATAAAATATAGCCTATAGCCTTCCTCAATAAAAAGCTAACACTGAAATAAAAATTTAAATCGGACACTGCAGTAGTTAGTTCCTAAGATTAGCGCGTTCAAGTTAGACCTTTCAAATAATTTTCCCCGTTTCTTCCACATTTTCCTCTATGTCTTCGCTTTTATTAGTCAATGCCCGTTGTCACCAACGACACCTAAAATTTGATAAAATATAGCCTATAACCTTCCTCGATAAATGGGCTATCGAACACTGAAAGAATCATCAAAATCCGTTGCGTAGTTTTAAAGATTAAAAGGAACAAAGGGACATGAGGGAAAAAAGCGACATTGTTTTATAATAAGTATAGATTAAAAGTTTTTTAGGAACCAAACTAGGAAAATATTAAATAATAACCAAAAACAGATACATAATAAAGAAAACTAGAAATATACTATATACCTCAGCTATTGTATGTAAAATGTGTTTATAAAATTCTTGTAACTATCATAATACACGCAATAAAACATACCATGAGTAATGAGTATGTTTTATGGTATTTAACGTAATTATTATAATTGCATTATAAACCTTCATGTTCCGCTGGGTTTTGATGAACGTATAAAAAACTCCGATATTATCACACCACACGATTTCCGTTAAATAGTCCTAGGGAAAATGTACATTTTGTTTTTGTTCCTATAAAACTAAACTATACAATGTCCTTTCCGACTTTCCTATAGAAGGTAAATGGTAATAGACAGTCAGATAAAATACGCGTTTTTGCATTAATTATAAAAGTTTATCTTGCGCATAAGTACCTATACGAATTATTACAAAATTATATTATATGGAAATTTTACTATTAGAAGCAGAGCTATAACATAATGTTCATGGGTTACTTTACTACTAAACCTAGTTTACTATAACAGACATACAATACAATCCATTATCCGATCGGAAATTGGCAGAACCAAAATATTTCTGCAAAACACTGTACTACTGTGTTTCCTGTTATAATTTTGCGGTAAAACATAATAATTAATTTACAATAATGAATAGTCCATGAAGGCACTGCTTGCTAAACTATACAAAAACTGATGAACTCTTTCATTATAAAATTTAAAATTAATCTTCATTATTCTTCAATTATTTTACAGAATAAGATTTTTATTTTTATCTGGTATTAATTATTAAGTAACTGCTACTTACCTATTTACTTTATTAAATGAACTACTTTGTTTTGTTTGTCTATTTTTTAAGTGAACATTAAATACCCCGAAAATATTCTTTACACTTATCACAAATTTCATGTTTGAAGATACTTTATCACGTAAACAAATCCTTATCACTAGTCACTAGTCACTACCGGATACATAGTCAAATTGCTTTCGACAATTTCGACAGAGAAGTTTGTTAAAATTCCATAAGATATCACATCGCTAAATGACATGGCATACACTTTTTATTTCTAACATAATTTCTTGATCGAATGCAACTTGACTAAATGCACTCACCTTTCCCGTCCACGATCACCGGCGCAATCTTTTTCGCGCCAATTCTATTTCGACTGGCTTCCATTCTATTTTGGTGAAACATTGTAAAGATAATAAAGCATATTATGAGCACAGTATATACTATGAAACAGTGACTCTCCAGCGTCCATACTGTCAACGAGATTATATTCATTTTTTAAAACGCGAGCGGCGCCCGAGAAAGTACGAAGCGTACTGCATCAATTTACTTTGATTTGATAAACTTGGAATTGTTTCGCGTTGTTTATTTTATTTTTAACCGTATGTGGACACGATAAGGTCGAGGCGAATTAGTTAATGATATTAGTGTTCTGCAACGCGGTGGCCGTCTGCGACCTTGAAGGAAAAAGAAGCAAAAAGCGATTGACTATCAAGGTCTAAGATTCGAACTTGGAACTTGGACAATGACGTGTGGTGTAGGTCTAAAAAGTTGGCAATCTTTCTGAATACTACTTATTTATTTCACTTTTGTAAATTGTTTACAGTTTTTTTTTGGTACTTATAATGGTACCTTAGTACGAGAACTCAGTTGTCCGTTAGTCGGTCATAGAATAGATTTATAGAAGATATTAATATTATGATATTAAACTATATTTTGCACACTTTTTCTATGTTCACCAGCCCTAGTAGACAAGTGGCAAGCTAGCAAGCGATTATTATCGTAAACGCTAACAAAATGTATGCGATTTGACATATTAACCCTTTAGCCGCCAAGGTCGGAATAATCCGACAAATATTTTCGTGCCCATTTCGCCAAGGTCGGATATTTACGACCAGTACCACTACTCGGTTATTCTGTCTTTTTTGTTTGATAGCACTGTTTTATATTAAAATAATGTTTATACTTGGTAAATAGTTAACGAAGTAATCATTTACAATTGACTACACTTAAGTTTCTTAATTAGAAGACCTAAAAATAATGTCTAAAGTTAAATAAATTACCGAAAATATTCTTAGAAAAGTGTATTGATGTCCAACGCCCGAGTCGAAAAAATCCGACAGTAGGGACGGGACATAAGCAATGATTTACTGATACAAAAATCCACATAAATTAAAACATTTCTGTTTTTACTAACTAATTTTTAATAAAACAAATAAAGCAATGGTTACTGAACAAATAAACGTGTTTGTTTTACTTAATTTATAATAAATATAGTATAAAAATTTTAGTGATTGAATTGACGATTCCTATCCCTAGCCTGCATGTTTAGAAACGAATGTTGTCAGCATACCCTGCGCGGTGCGCCACGGTCGGAAAAAGACGACCGCTTCTGACGTCATAAGCGAGTGCCGTCTTCTAGAATTTTCCACTAGTGTTGTGCTTATGATGATGCTAATGCTATCGATAAATGTAATTGTATTGGAAACTTAATGAGAAATAAAATTACAATAAATTACAAAGTAACGCTTTCCTATCTGTCTGTCTGCTACGACATTTAGATGAAATTGTATGCGTGTAAAGGGGATGGGATATCGATCTACTATTGAAAATCTATAATTGTAGTAGGTTATCAACAACTCAATTATTTAATCCGTGGAAACAATGAAATTAATATTATTTGAAATGTAATAACAAATATCGGGAATTATGTCACTTCACTATTCAAGCTGTTTTTATCTAATGTTTTTGCCAGCGTTGTATATTTACTAACAACATTATGGATTTAAATACTAGATATCAGTTTATACTTTATATAAATTATAAATTAAGAAATAAATTATCAACACCGAAAAAGGTAAGTATTGCACATCACTATTTGTTGTAGGTATACATTTTTCGTTGGTGCCGGCGCTAGAGACAGGACCATTGATTTTAAGCATGGCGGTTAAAAGGTTAAGTAATCGCTTCGCTAGCGAATACTAATGTCAACAGTCAAATCCCATACATTTTGTGGCGTTGGCGTTGGCGTTTACGATAATCGCTTGCCGCTTGTCTCATGCCCTCAGGAAGTCAGGACTGAAATATGATAATATCTAACATAGTTAGCTAATATTTTTACAGACACCCCCTAATTCTGTTTTGAATTAATTAATATTTAATTGAGTATAACACTTAACTGTATGCAACAATGATATTGCGCTGAACAATAACAATATTTTCTATGCTTGTGGGTTATTTTAAATTGGATTATTTTCTGCATTATTATATATATGAGTCGTACTTGCCCGATTCTTAGTACACCTGACTAAAATTTGTATCTTCCATTGATAATATTAAATCAATTCTTATTTAATGTAAACTGTATGTCCCCATTATAATATTAATCAAACAAACTTTATTTGAAATTGTAAAAAAATTTACATGCTGGATTGAAAGCCAGTAGTGGGAATATATTGTGCTGTACGAGTTACAATTTCTGTTTATATTGTATTATCTATGAGTTACAACTCTTAATTTCTTTGCGGCTTCTCACACGATTCACGAAGATAATAAGAGTGACAACGGATCGCAAGTAACAATAGCTGACTTCGCCTTCTACTGGCTAGAACAGCTAGAAGTCTTGTGAAAATCTTCCTAAACACTGTCACTGCTTTGTGACAACAAGAATTATATAGACTTGACCTTCACAGAAAGACGGGGACAGCATGAAGAGACTATCATCTATAGTATTCGTTGTAGAAAGATATTTATTATAAATTTATTTATTGTTAGTTTTAACGTACTGGAGATGGCAGTCAGCAGTCAGCAAAATTATGAGGGTCTTACTGATACTACGGAGTCCTCAAATAGGAAATGGAGAATAAGGAAAAGTTACAAATAGATTATCTGCAAATTCTGCAATTAAATCATATTATAAAGTGTAAAAAAAACATCCAATCACAAATTTTTGTATTTCCCGTAACGCACTCAGAGACATTATTATTGACGATGAAACTTCAATTTAATGAAAAGTATGACATAATATTATAATGTCTTCTCTTCATATTCGTTTCTGAGTGCGGCACTAAAACTCTGGAACTCTCTGAAACGTATTAGCCCGGAAACTGCCAGATACTATTCGTCTCTGGCAGTGTTTCCGAGCCAATACGACCTGCAAGAAGAGAGCCTGTTCCCTCACAACGCGCTTGCAACTGTTCTGATGCTCCACGAGCGACAGTAGTCGCTTTCCATCAGGTAACCCGTTTGCGCGTTTGCCTTCTAATTTTATAAAAACAAAATAAAAAATCTTAAATGTGGTCGTAGCTTAACACGGCATGAACAAAGTATGCGTCGGTATTGCGTAAATCATTGATCGCTGATCTAGGATCTATATTGCGTTGCCTCATTATGCGTTTGCGACATTAATTTATTGCGGTTACAGTTCAAGTTACTCTCCAAGGATCAATCATCATCATTTTAGGGTTCCGTACCCAAAGGGTAAAAACCCTGACCCTGTTACTAAGACTTCGTTGTCTGTCCGTCTGTATGTCAACAGGCTGTAACTCAAGAATGGAAATAGCTAGAGAGTTGAAATTTTCACAAATTGTGTATATCCGTTGCCGCTGAACAAATACTAAAAACAAAATAAAATTAATATCTATGGCGGGCCCCCATACAACAGACGTGATTTTTTGGCCTTTTTTGCTCTATATCAATAATAGCAACAGGTAGGTACCTACTTGGATTTCCACACAATCTTTAGTTTTATGAAACTTTAATATTTAATAATAATATTAATATAAAATTAAAAATTCAGAGGGGCTCCCATACAAAAAACTCAATTTTTGCCCTAATTTTTCTCTATAATAGTACGGAACCCTTCGTGCGCGATTCCGACTCGCACTTGGTCGATTTTTTTAACGTATAATTCAAATTTCAAACGAGCGAACGGATCATATGATGCAAAGCAACTACCGCGGACCGCCCATGGATGCTAGCAACATTAGAACTTCAGAAGAGTTGCAGGTGCGTTGCCGGCCTCTTAATAGAAAAAACGTTCTCTTCTTGAAGGTTTGCAGGTATTTGGCGCGAAATACCTGCAAACCTTCAAGAAGAGAGAAAAAAAACGAAAAAAAAATGAGCTGAGGTGTGTGCTGGCCATCACATTCGTAACGTATCACCACCCAATCTCCAACACTGTTGTAACAACAGTAACTGATCATGAGTGGTTAGTCAAGATGCATTGGCTAGTTTCGATGATGAAGTTACATTATGTAAAACATGTATGGGATTTGAGTGTTTAGACCGCAATTTTACACAGCTTTTAGTGAAAGTTTCCTTTATAAATCACGGCTACATAACTTTAATATTATGACTTGAAGCCATATAATATAAGTCAAATCTAAACAGCGTTTAAGTGCGTTTGCAACTTCGCTATCGAAATGCTGCTGAAAAAAAATGCAATGTTTTCACGCTAGAGACAGCACCAATATCTATACTGGTGCTGCCTCTGTCAAAAGTGTCTGCGATCTCCCTTACTGTCTATAGACAGTAAGGGAGATCGCAGACACTTTTTGTGTGATCGAGTCTGCGGCGCACATACAGTCTGCATGGAAGGCCACGCCATGCAGAGTGTATGTGCGCCGCAGACTCGATCACACAAAAAGTGTGCCGTCTGCGATCTCCCTACATAAGCTTTGTTCGACGTTTGTCAACGTTTCTTTCAATAATATTCTGTTATGACGTGTGCAACATGTCGGATTTTAGTCGGATTATATTTTACTGCATGTGTACGTAGCAGTAGTAGTTATAGTAGTCTGTAGTAGTAGTAGTAGTAGTAGCGCCCTCTGTTCCGAGTTCCAACCTTTACGTAATATTCCCTACTTATACAGTGTGTGAGTGTAAACACCGTTGTCCTTGAAACTATCAAAATATGAGCCCGTCAAAATGAACAACTTTTTCTATGAGAACTATGCTGGGAACTCAAAAAAATCCGTCTTCATACCCATTAGGTATAGGTTATAGGAAAAGTTGTTCATTTTGACGGGCTCATTTGATGGTTTCAAGGACAACGGTTTTTATAGTTTACACTAACACACTGTATTGACCAAGTAATCTTGGTCTTTCAAAATTGGTCTTTCTAATAGCTAATCCAGTATAAGGAAGTGGCTTCGATTCCCGTGTTAAAAACATTGTCCAAGCTTTCTTAAGAGGAGTCCACACCGCCCCTTTTTCCATACAAACGTTGTCCTCTGTTTCCTCCCTGGATAATGCTAGTAGAGTTATAATTTTTTCCTGAATATTAATAATTTTCTTTTTTTCATAATTTAATTATTAAATAAGATATGAACGTTCAACAACCCAAAAAAATGGCCAGATTTTCCGCTGCGTTCAAACATCCAGAAAACAGATTTGGCTAGATTATACAAAAAAAGACATAGGAACACAGCTGAAGCCTTTTTTTAATCTTTAATGAAAAAAGTACTTAAATCGGTTAAGTTTTGGAGAAGGAATCAGGGGACAACGAATCGTTGATTTTCTGCAGTTGTCTCTATCGCGTTCTGCGGTATAGGTTTGAGGTAAGGGAGACAGCTATAGATATCACACGTACTTTTTTTTCATTTCTCTAGCCCCTGGTGTATCCTCTTAAGACAATGCAGGGCGCCTATAATGACGAGATAGAGGTAAAGGTAAATAGAGTGCTAGTGAATCTTTTGTATTGCGCTGTGCGCACACACTTAGGCACTACAAATAGCCACTCCTTGGTATGTATTTTTACAACGTACAGTAAAGACAATTATATACATATAAGAAAAATTGGAATGTCTGTTTGTTATTACAAACAGACACTACAAAAAACGGTTCTTTCAATATTTTGAAAGAACCGTTTTTTACTTCATGCATAATATGATTGTATATAGGGTACATACACCAAAACTGTCTGTCTGTCTGTTTGTCTGTCTGTCTGTCTGTCTGTTTGTTCCGGCTAATCTCTAAAATGGCTGGAGCGATTTTGACGGTACTTTTTTTGGCACATAGCTGATGTAGTAACGAATAACTTAGGCTACTGCTTATAGTTATCAATATCGTAATATTAATAATTGATGTGGAAAACTGCATGTCACGCTTTCTGCCAGTGGTAGAAAGGTAAGTAACATACTGATATTATAAATGCGAAGTGTCTCTGTGTGTCTGTCTGTTACCTCTTCACGCCCAAATCACTAATCCATTTTTGCTGGAATTAGATATTGAGATACTTTGTGTCCCGGCAAAGGACTATGACACTTTTCATCCGGGAAAAATATACCGTTCCCGCGCGATATACTAATTTTGGCGCAACGGGTTGTGGTTGTCATCTTAGTACAAAATTAATTCTTATGCCTAGTGAAAAGTATAAAATCTTGTTTCACACTGTTGCTTATAAAAATGTTCAGGCTCATAATATGATTGCAGTCCTGCGCCTAAAAATATTTTTATAGCACTACGTGTAACATGCAATACACCTAGCGGAAAAGAGAGACAAATGTCTGTGGCCTGAGCAAGTGAGATGTCACTATCAGTAACACTGCGTGGTAAAGAGACGTGTGATACACGACAGCAGAACACTTTTTTTGACGTCCAGTTTTTACGTAGTTTATATTCTCTTTGCTCTTATGTGAGAGCAGACTATTACGGGCCTATCGCCTACGGGACCTATCAGACAGAGAGCGGTCCCGCGTTCAAGCTTTCTGCGTTCGCATTATACGTTCGAGCGTTCTGCAGTCGCACAGGAGCAATTCTAACGCAGTCAGTACGCTCCCTGTGGGTTGATTGAGACCGCAACGCGACGCGTAGCTGCTTTTCTAAATTTATATGGATTTGACAGATTTGCAAGACGTCTCGCGCAATTGAAAATATTGAAATCTATCAAATCCATACAAATTTATGCCGCGCCGCGCCTCGCCTCGCCTCGTCGCTCTGCGGTCTGAATTGACTCTGATGTGAGTATATTCTATGTAACGTAATACAACACAGAGAACGCAAAACTGGCCGCTTGAACGCTTGACCGCGTGACCGCTCTCCGTCTGATAGGTCCCTAAAGTTAACTAACATTATCGGCCGCACACAACTGATTCATAATATAATGTTGATTAAACATCAATTTAATAAAGAGTTTGATACAGGTTAGTGATACAGGTAAGTTACTAATATTATTCATCTCAATGCGGCAGTAAGAGTACTATGTACTTTAACGGCCGTTCCCAATATTTGATCTATCTCTGGTTTTGCCCTACTAGATATAGGAATAGCTCACATTAGACATTAGAGACATATATTTTATGTCAATTGTGAGCTATTCCTATCTGCAGTAGGGCAAAACCAGAGATAGATCAAATATTGGGAACGGCCGTAAGCCGAGTAAGGATCGAATCATATATCGCAACGAGATGTCATGCATTTTCCAGCCCAATACCACGAATGGCCAGTCTGCCAGTTTAATGTATACCTTCATCAGTAGCCAATAAAGTTCAGTGTTGAATGGGTCATTTGTAAATGCATTGCATCGTATCCCCCTTTCCAGTTACAATATAACCTGACCCTATCTTGTACCATCGAAGAAATTGATTCATAGACAACTGGCGGATCTACGTCATTTGGTCAGGTTATGTCAATTCAATTGACGTCCTAATCCGTCGGCTGGATGGTCATAACGCGACCAAATAACGCAGGTCCGTAATCTGCCTACGAACTAACTACTCTGATAGTCCCTCGTCTCGTCCCTCGCGGCGCTCGCGTCCGCAGCGGTTTTTGGGGCACGAGTCAAAGGACCTCGCGTCGCACGCGAGTGGGTGTTTACATTCGCCCTCCCGTTTTATTCTAAGCTTCTACATCGTGCCGCGCAGGTTGTGTTTAGTTTTAAATACCCAAAAACAAAAACGCATCGTATAATGGATTGGTCGCAATACGAAACATTTAAGTTCATAGAACTATTTCAAAAAGAACGAATAATTTGGGACCCTAAACATAAATGCCACAAGAACAGCCAAAAAGTTAGCTTCCTTTTATTTAAATTAGTGACGTAGCAGTATAAGCCCAGTACGCACAAACTTGTTGCTGCTAAAATTTCGACGTCCCCCATTGTTGCTAGCTCAAAGACGACTGAACTCGGCACGCGAGTGTAAACAGGCAACTTATTAACCATCGATCAACACGAGCCTCGCACGAGGGACGAGGCGAGCCACGAGGCGAGGGACGAAGCGCGAGTGTAAAGGCCGTATGATAGTACAAGATACGTTGAAGCTTTTTATCTTGTAAAACTATAATATCTTGGTCAATATTAATTATCATCATCTGCTCTTCCTCATTCTTGCTGTTCGTGATTTTCAGTCATAAACTAGATTGATCTTGCCGCATTTCATCATACCTAATTAGTAATTACTAACTAGGTATTGTAATAGTATTATATAATCTATACATCTATACACAATGTAATAAAACTGTAGAAAATATGACAATTCTGTACATTAAAGATATTCCAAAAATAATAAGCAGGGTCTGTCACTACATCGCTACAGAAGCCAAAACCACAGTATAGCAATATTAGTCCCTATGTCATATTGCTATACTGTGCCAAAACCACAGTATAGCAATATTAGTAGGGATATGTCATATTGCTATACTGTGCCAAAACTGTGGCTAGTTTTTTGTGTCTGTCTGTATGTTTGTTCCATCATCACACGAAAACTTCTGATCCGATTTGAATGTGGTTTTCGCTGATTTATATTTTGTCTTCTTCCAACTTAACATCTGGCGTATAAAAATATTTCCCCCCACCCCTCTAAGGGGTCAAAAGAGGGGGTAAGATTTTGTACTAAACTTTTTTCTTTAACACGAAAACTATTGATCCGATTTAAATAGGGTTTTCGCAGATATATATACATTTTTTCCTCCTCACCCCTCTAAGGGGACCAAAGAGGGGGTCAGATTTTGTATCAAACTTTTTTCTTCAATGGACTTACTTCATATTATTAACTGTTTTTTCCAATATAACATCAGTAGCCCTAGCACGGCCACCAGTAGAAATGCGAAAGTATGGACAAACTGTGGAGATAAACTTAAGGTGGCGTTCCGATCTTTTTTCGTTCCCAAAAATTTAATTAAAATACCACTTTATGATGGACTATAGTCCTAAAAATTCAAATAATATTTTACTCTATGACATAATTTATACTATAGTCTGTCATAAAGTGGCATTTTAATAGAATTTTTGTCGGTCGGGATTGGCCGCGGTAAAGATCGGAACGGCACCTTTAGTTTATGTCCACAGTTTGTCTATACTTTCGCATATTTTCTACTGGTGGCCGTGCTAGGGCTACTGGTGTATAAAATTCAGAAGAATGAAAATTATTGAAAACAGAATTGGTTGAGGTTTAGTCGAATTTCGAAAAAGGCGCAAATGAAGAATAATAATTATTTCATACTTTTTAGAACATATTTGAATATTGTTTTTAAATTTGGAAATCGGTTTAAATTTTATGTTAAAAATAATAATTTAAATATTTTTTGTGATAGTCCTTTTCAGGTGAAAAGCTAACAAACACTTTGAAAGTTCAAAGTGTTTGTTAGCAACTTTTAAATATCTTCTTGGCGACAATATTGTTTACTTTTTTTAGGGTTATAGTCATACTATTTAACAATATTATAAGACTTTCCTTAAAAGATAAGTGACACCCGGATCGACAGTACGTGATAATAACCTTTTACCATATTGGTGGATACTTATACCTAATAAGTTTTATTTGTTTGTATAAAAATTTACTTACAGTACCTCTTTTTACCGACTTCCAAAAAGGAGGAGGTTATACGTTCGGCTGTATGTATCTTTTTTTTTTTTGTATGTTCAACGATCACTCAGCCATTTGTGATCCGATTTTCAAAATTCTTTTTGTGTTGTATAGGGTTTAACTCGAATTTGGTACCATGTTCACAAAAGTGGTGATCTAATGATGGGATCCTGGAGGAATCGAGGGGACTCCTTGAAATTTGTATGGAAACATATAGTGATTTCAATTTTTTCTGAAGTTCGAGGTAAATGCTACCAAAAAGTAAGATTTCGCAACAGGTTATACCCTGGATCCGAAGGTACCCAACAGAACTTTTGAAACCATAAGGATTCAAAACATATAACGCCGAAATCGCCGGGATTTCGGCGTTGTTTAAACAACTGAAAGCATAAGCCAACACATCAATTTATTTGATCATCATCATCAAAATCATAATTATGCCATGGGTCATCACATAATGACCCACTTATTGATGCTTTTCGTGATATTTTGCATCGAAGCAGATGTTTTTGATGATTATTTCGCTGTTTGTGGACCGATTTTCAAAATTCTTGTGTTGTTGTATAGGATATAATCTTGATTTTGTATAATAATTACGAAAGTGGTGAGCTGATGATGGGATCTATGAGCAATCGAGGGAAATCCTTGAAGTTTATCAAAATACTAAAAGTGGTTAAAATGTTGTTTCTAGTAACTTAAACATATGTTACGAATAAGAGAAAGTTCATACGAAGGTGTCTCTGAAAGGCACTGAACAGAACTCCTGAACCTTTAAAGATAAAAGTTTTTAAATTGCAGCATCGCTTAGATAACTGAAAGCATTTACCACAATTTCGTGTACAGTAATATAATGTGAATAGTTAACATTCGTAGTGGTTATTTACGCATAAAGCCTTATCTTGTAGATAACTAAAAAGAGTGAAATTATTATTTTTAACTAAAAATTAAAACCGACTTCCAAGGTAAAAACAATAATAATATGAATTAAAAAGTATTAAATAACTCTTACTCTATAATGGTGCCTTTTTCAGAATTCGTCTAAATCTCAACTATTTTTGTACTTACATACTACAGTCTTCATTACTTTGAAGTCGGTACCAGTCCCAAAAGCTTCAGATATTCTGACATTGACTGAACTCACGATAAAATTACCTGGTACCGACTTCAAATAATGAAGACTGTAGTATGTACAGAAATAGTTGAGATTTAGACGAATTCTAAAAAGGCACCATTATAGAGTAAGAGTTATTTAATACTTTTTAATTCATATTATTATTGTTTTTACCTTGGAAGTCGGTTTTAATTTTTAGTTAAAAATAATAATTTATGAATAAAGTCACAGAAAAAACATTTTATCCAACTAACCTAACCTACCGACAAATAAGTAGTATTTTTATAAACCTTATAATTGATGACCTCTGTGGCTCAGTGGTGACCGCGTTGGTAGCTCAAGCCGGGGGTCGCGGGTTCGAATCCCCCCGACGGAACAAAAAGTTTTCAATGTTCCCGGGTCTGGATGTGTACCTATTAAATATGTGTATGATATAATAAAAATCTTAAATATATGTATAGTATAAAAGTATTAAATATATTTCCGTTGTCTGGTACCTGTAACACAAGTCCTTTAGGTACTTAGCACGGGGCCAGACTGACGTGGTGTGAAGCGTCCATAGATATTATTATTATTAATTATGTACCATCAAAGAAATTGATTCATAGACAGTCAACTGCCTATGCAGATTATGTCAATTCAACGTAATGGCGCAATTTCACTGGTCGATACTGGGTCCGCATGCGGGTGTGGGAGATTTCTGAAAGGCATGCCACAGGTCCCGCATTCGGCGAACCGTTTGTATTCGTCGATAGGGCCCTTGCACTTGCGAATCGAAACTGAATAATGAAAATGTATTCGACTCGCCGCATTCCGCAACCTGTATAATATATCGACGGATGAATTTCATTGGTCGATATCACGGACGGTATAAAGCATGCAGGAAATCCCCGCAGACGGTGTAACGAACACATATCGTTTCTGAAACGCATGCCACGACCAATGAAAATGCGCCATTAGTTGTTATAGACTCCCCGTATGCTGTATACTGTACGAGTTAATGACTAATGAAAATGCGCCATTAAAATGGTTCCCCGAATGCGGGCCCTGTGGCACGCGTTTCAGAAATCTTCTGCATTCCGTATGCGGGCCCTATCGACCAGTGAAATTGCGCTATTATAGTTTGTGCGTTTTATGATGATATGCGTGACACATTATAATTGACAATACTAGGGAAGTTACCTAACAAAAATTAATCGATAATTTAAAAATATCGAATCAATTCGTAAAGGAATTGCAATCGAAATTATCGATTTCGTACTGACATTTCACTGGTGCCGGCGATTTAAGATGGCCGCCATTTTTATTGATTTGATTTCGATTCAACAGAGTCAATCTCTATTGACATAAGTTCCGTTTCATGCATCTGAAAATTTTCAAATGTTTTCGTAACAATAATTTTATGTTCCTATTTCACAGTTAATATTTATAATTTTATATTAATAAGTTAGCATTTAGCAACTTTTCATTTTTATTCATTTACAATAATTATAGGAAACATTTGTTTTTGTAGATGGAATAGAATTTATTACATTTTGATTTTTTTTGTTTTCTTGTAAAAAAAACCCGTAGCAAGGAATATGAAAACTGTTACCCATATCATCTTAAAACGCACAAACTATAGTTGTTATCTCGGCTGCGGGGACTCCCCGTATGCTGTATATCGAACGAGTTACCGACCAATTAAACTGCGCCATACGTCGTGATCTGTCGGCTGGGTTTGACACAACTTGACCAAACTACTATGTAGGTCCGTCGTCCGCCATCTGCCTATGAATCAACTTTTCTGATAGTAGAATAATTAATTTAGAGAGAAATAAAAGTACTTAGACTTCAGGTGCGTGGAGCTCCTATTACTTTTAGGGTGAAGCCAAACGAGCTGGTTTTTATTTTTGTCAAACTATAATTAGAGACTTATAGTCATTATTATGTTCCTATGACCATCTTGTGATGAAAAAAAGCAGTGCATTAGTTTGGCATTAATGTGACCACTCCTTTTTGACCCATAATAATTGGCCAATACATGCGCATAGATAAAGATTCGTCAATGATTTCCCATTATCGATTTTGCTAGACAGCTTCACAATCAGCTGTTCCATAAAGTGCCTGATAGACGTACGAACTTAAAGTACGCGGGTTTTAAGTTCGCGAACTTACACACACGAGAATCGCTCACATTGGATTACCATGCCCCCAGGCTCGCGGTGCGTGGCTCGCGGCTCGCGGCTCTTTGCTGACACACAGGCGATTATGATCGTCGAGCCATAAGTCCGCGTACTTACTCGCACGTCTGTCACCCCCACCCGTCGATCATGGAAAAACGAGACACAATAGAATTTCTATTGTGTCTCGGTCACCGGTGACTAGTAGAAATTGAGGAAGTGCGCAAAAGCTAATAAGCTAGGTAGGTAGGCTCCACGCTTTTATTAACCGACTTCCAAAAAGGAGAAGGTTATATTATGTTCGTCTGAACATATTTTTTGTATTTTTAACTGTAACATCGCCATTATTACTATCTCCATTTTAAGGGACCTATCAGACAAGAGAGTCACGCGTTCAAGCGGTCAGTTTTGCGTTCTTTGTCTTGTAATATGTTATGTAGATCACACAGGGGCCGTTCTGACCGCGTCTCCTGTGAACCGACCACTCGAACGCAGAACGCTTGAACGCGTGACTCCTCTCTGTCTGATTGGTCGATAGGGACCGCATGCGGGGTGCGGGAGATTTCTGAAACGCATGCCACGACCAATGAAAATGCGCTATTTAAGTTGTTATCTCGGCTGCAGGGACTCCCCGTATGCTGTATACCGTACGAGTACGAGTAGTAACATCCAAATTTCGTATTACAAACTGTCTCTATAAATCTACTACATTCAATTAAAAATTACATAATGATAAGCATATTGAAATAGACTTGTTGAAATGGCATATTTAATGTTAGTTTTACAGCCTCGTTTAAAAGAAATTATTAGTAATGGTTGTGCGGTTGGCAATGTATCTAGCGGTTGGGTTGCTAATGGTCGAGAGTGCCTTAGCACGTAACCACTAACCATCGTAATTCTGCAGAAAATAGTTTTAGTTCTACGTATAATGTTCAAGTTATAGGGCAGCTATTCTCAAAGTGTGCTCTTGCCTTGTAGGGGCACCGCGGGAGATACAAGAATAATTGTTTTTTAGAAATGTCTTCAGAACCCAACGTGGAGAAAATTAATACAAAGACATTCTTTTTTATCGTAAAAAATAATAAATTACGCTTCTTGAAAGGATTCTGCCATTAAAAAAGGTTGAGAACCGATGTTCTAGGGTACCATTAGATTGCAGTTAGATGCAATTCATATTTGATCTCTTCTTTTAATTAATATCTGAGTGTCAAATCTCTCTCTTAGTCTTTCGCAAGGCAAGATAACGGATTTGACACTCTGACGAAATTCGAATCGACAAACTGACGGACGCAGTCTGTTTGTCGATTCGAATTTTGGTATGTATTTAGATACGTCTTTTACCGCCGCACTCAAATATATTCAAACACTAGCTGTCCCGGCAAACGTTGTTTTGCCATATATATTTTTTTTGGTATGAAAAATAGATGTTGGCCGATTCTCAGACCTACTCAATATGCTCACAAAATTTCATCAAAATCGGTCAAGCCGTTTCGGAGGAGTATGGCAACGAAAACTGTGACACGAGAATTTTATATATTAGATTACTTAATTTCATTTTACTGAAAAATTTGATAGAGACTGTAGTATGGAGATTCTCTCAAATCTTCATACTTTAGTTAAAATCAATCTATAGGTATCTATATATACTTATTATAAAACTAAGTCGCTTTTTTTTCCCTCATGTCCCTTTGTTCCCTTTAATCTTTAAAACTACGCAACGGATTTTGATGATTCTTTCAGTGTTAGATAGCCCATTTATAGAGAAAGGCTATAGGCAATAAAGGATATATTTTATCACGCTAAGACTAATAGGAGCGAAGATTTAGAGGAAGATGTGGAAAAAACGGCGAAAATTATTTGAAAGGGCTAACTTGAACGCGCTAATCTCAGGAACTACTGGTCCGATTTGAAAAATTATTTCAGTGTTAGATAGCCCATTTATTGAGGAAGGCTATAGGCTATATTTTATCACGCTAATACTAATAGGAGAATGTGGAAAAAACGGGGGAAATTATTTGAAAGGGCTTATCTCGCGAACTACTGAAGAAATTTTTATGTTATTTGGCACAGATAAGAAGTAGACCACGTGAAGGATCATAGGCCATCGATTTTAATCATTTTTTCAGTGGCCATAATATTATATTTTATACCCGTGGGCCGTGTGACGCCGGGGCGGGTCGCTAGTAATACGCGAGCGACAAGCTTTGGATTCTTTTTGACGAAAAATGCGTAACGTATAGGTGAATGAAATTTTGCACAGTTATAGTTTACTAGATGTCGCCCGCAACTCCGTTGCGCTAAAACTCGTTTATCGCACGGGAACCGTACATTTTTCCGGGACAAAAAGTATCCTATGGCCTTTCCCGGGACTTAAAGTATCTTCATGCTAAATTTCAGCAAAATCAGTTCAGCGGTTTGAGCGTGAAGAGGTAACAGACAGACAGACAGACACACTTTCGCATGTATAATATTAGTATGGATATGGTGAAGGAATGCATCGAGTTAATATTGTTTTGAAATTATGCTTTTATCATACATTTTTTTAACAAATAAAATATTACAAACACTACAACACAATACACTAGGAGATTTTGATTGACAAGCCTATATATACGAATTGTACTTACTCTTTTATTTATGGTTGAATTCTGTTGTCAGATTGAAAATAGATTTAGTTTTCTTTTGTATTGAATCTTAAATACTACATTAGACAATTATTACACGACCAGTTTGTCATCATTATTTTGACTCTCAGGAATAATGTCTTAAAAATAATAAAGTCAATATTTTGACAATTATAGAATATCAATAGAAAAGCGTTGGAAACTTTGTTGGAAACGACCCCTAGTATTCACTGACTGTTGTCTGTTGGTCTGGACTCTGGACAAATATATAGGATAGTAAGGTAGGCGACGCTGAAAAAGGGGCGCTGAAGGCAAACGAAAGGGGTGCCAATTTTTTCAGCACTACCAGCCTGGAAAAATCTGGCCCAGGGCGCTGGTAGTGCCAAAACCGGCACTGTTTGAAATCGGGCTTTGGCCCACCACACATTCCCACCACCGTATCTCTTGTGCCGCCAGGATCGACAGTGGTATCCAACCACGAAAACCCTTTGATATGATCTCAGGGAGCCCGAGGGGCATGCTAAAGCAGTTACTACAAAATATTTAAACACTAAAAAATATTTTTAGTGTTTAAATATTTTGTAGTAAATTTTTACGCAGGAACCTAGGTAATTGCTATTTTAAGCTGAAAAATAACTCAAACATGTTAAATAATTTCGTATAAGAAAATTATTTTGGTATTACGTATGTATGAGAATTTCGATAGTACCCGGCCTCTTAAAGGCACGGAAGTTCCTTGCACTGTCCACGGATCATCGTAATATGGGACTCCAGATGATTTGCAAATTATGTTGTTAAGCATTATAACCGGCACAGTTTGTCTTGGTTAGTGTCAGTGTCATTTCCCACACGATAAACTAATTGCTGCGCAAGTAAGTCGCGGTCAACATCTAGTAATATAATACCATCTCTTATAATAATTATATCTGACTATTAATTTATACGAAACTAGATGACGCCTGCAACTCCGTTGCGCCAAAATTCGTTATTCGCGCAAAACCTGCACAGTGCAGGTTATAGTTAGGGAGGGGAAGAGGGGATTTCGCGACAAGCTCGAGCGTGTCAGATTAAGCTTGTATTGGCTTCCGATATATGTGTCTAATTATCATGGTATAGAAATCAGATTTCCCACGTGGTAGTTTAAAAAAAGTTATTTTCGAATATTGAAATATCAACGGATCTGTCAGATTAAGATAGGGGATGTTAAGTATACCCCAAAGAAGCTTCCATATAAGGCATTGACGATTCAAAGGTTAGGTAAACCTGTAGGGACATTTTAAAATATAAAAAATAAAGCTTCATATTTTCCTAAATAACCTTCGCAGATACTTTATGTTGCACTAAACTAAATGATTTAGTCCTTATTGTATAAAATCTTGTTATAATTTACGTAATTTAAGCAATTTTCTGAACATAATATTTTCTTTTTCATAACTTTAAAATGGCTGCAGTTTTTGAACCTACCGCTAAAATAAAAAACGCTCTTATAATTTTTTTATCAGTTTTACCTAATGTAAAAAACCTACTAGGTTTCCATGACTCTCGAGTGACTACACGAATAGCTCCCTCCCCTCCCCTACTATTACAACTAATCCTATACATTTTTGAGATCTAACTTCGTTATCGAAAGTAGCGAATTCAACTTGACTAAGCACTCAGTACCTTTTTCGGTGTTATAAGTATATTTTATTCTTTTTCGGGACCTAAACTGTAAAGTATCTCCATGCCAAATAATTATATCGGTTCAGTGGTTTAGGCATGACGAGGTAACAGACAGACATATAGACAGACAGACACCCTTTTGCATTTATAATTATATTAAGTATAGATAATAAAATACGATAAGTACTTAAACTATAATAATAATATACTTACTATTATAATATAATACCTATACTAGATGACGCCCGCAACTCCGTTGCGCCAAAACTCGTTTATTGCGCGGGAACCGTACATTTTTCCGGGATAAATACTATCCTATTTGTCCTTTCCTGGGACTCGAAGTATCCGTAACCATGCCAAATTTCAGTAAAATCGGTTTAGCGGTTTGAGCGTGAACAGGTAACAGACAGACGGACGGGCAGACAGACAGACACACTTTCGCATTTATAATATTAGTATGGCTAACATACTTTTGAGCTGCAGCAATCTTTTACAATAAACATTCCAACAGCTTCGCGCGCGTTTATATCTAATTCAAGTACGAAACACAGAGATACGCGATTTTGGTATGAATCCTATGTTGCCTAATTTATTACGCAGTTATCATATCATCATGTGGGAACTGTACATTTTTAGTTTTTTTATCAGATAGCAGCCGTCCGTTTATCCATAAAAAAACAATTTTATGCTCTAACCCGAGAGGAGTCCACACCGCCCTTTTTCCATACAAACGTTGTCCCCTGTTTCCTCCCTGGATAATGCTAGTAGAGTTATATTTTTTTTCCTAAATATCTACGGCCACTAATATAATGTCCCTATGTTTTCTTTTTTTTCTTAATTTCATTATTAAACAAGATATTCAAAAACCCAAAAAAATAATATTATTAGTATGGATTTAAACATTGATATTGGTTCAGCTTCAGAAAGTAGAGTTGAAAGACAGACTTTTGCATGTGTAATATTAGTTTAGATTCTATCTATCATTATTTATTATCTACCATTATTAGATACCTATATAATAATATATGACATGTATAATAAATATAATGTTGTTATTAAAATTTATGTGAATTTAAATATAATATGATACAACAAACATTACTTGTCTCTTCAATCTTCATAAAATAGACAACAATGTTACTTTGCGCTGTTTTTATATTAATTATCTACTGGTTTCTATAATACAATGAAATAGTTACTACATTATAATTCGACGACCTCTGTGCCTCAGTGGAAGAGCGCGTTGGTAGCTCAAGCTGGGGGTCACGGGTTCAAATTCCGCCGACGGAACAAAAATTCATATCATAAGTTCATATAATATTTTTTTTAAATATAATATGTAAGTATTCGTTCTAAGTTTATTCCTAACTAGATCATCACTTTCCTACTTAAATATTATAAACCTTCTCTGGACTTCTACAGTTATTTCATAACTGAAATTAGGAAAATCGGTTCTGCAGTTCTCGAGTTTTAGCGAGACGCATAAAAATTAAAATTAATTTTTATATCAATTGGTTCAGTGCTTTAAGCGTGAAGAGGTGTTGACTCTTCACGCTAAATACGTATCAGACAGACAGACAAAGAAAGGATTTTCATAATTGTACACAAATGCACTCAGATACACACAGGATTGTACTATCAGAGAAGTTGATTCCTATGCAGATGGCGGACCTAAGTAATTTGGTCGCGTTAATGGGGCGACTGACTCTAAATTTTCGATTTTATAATTCATTTTTATACTTAAAAATAAGAATTGTTTCATTATCTAAACATAGATACTACATTATACTTTCGAGGATCCGACCTCGCGAAAACACGATATCTTAAAATTTTCTCGATAGAAAAAAATCACAAAGATGCATCTAATTTTCACGAATTTTTCATATTATATTACGTGAATTAAACTAAGTTAATATTTTAACACATTGTATAAAATTCTATCATTGAGAAACTGACCAAGCGGATTTTCAAAAAGGTTGTAGGTATATTTATCGAGTTATTAAGAGAAATCTAGTTTGGCGATGATTCCGCGTCGTCCTTTTTCACCTGGAATATGAAAGACGGGCGTGAATGTGAAGAGAGAAGGACGATGTTTAATTTTTTGGATTAGTCGCCCTCTTAAGTCAAACCCCTCCGCCCGATCACAATTAACATTGAATTGACATAAGCCGACCACATGACGTAGGTCCGTCAACTGCCTAGGAATCAATTTCCTCGATGGTTCATCATTTTACACACGTATAAGTCCTAGACCTTGACCGATGATGGTCACAGGTAACCACTGTCAGCCACAGTCAACCACCGTCAGCCATCGTCAGACGTAGTCAGCAGCACTCAGTCATAGTCGCGTGCCGGCCGCTTCAGTGGGCGCGTGTGCTTTCATAAGTGTAGAGTTATATGATCATTATAACTGTGAGTTTTTTTTTGTTACTATAGTGTAATAGTTTTTAGTGACATAGTCATAATTATAGGTAATATGTGTATGTTTTTTTTTCTTGGGAGTTTTCTTGGGAGTTTTTTAATAAACAAACCAAAATGTATACAAATAAAAGGAAACAATGTTGTTAGTTTCGCTAAAACTCGATAACGGTTGAACCGATTTGGCTAATATTAGTATTGAAATAATTGTGGAAGTCCAGGGAAGGTTTGTACGGTGAGAAAATAATATATTAGAAGGATCTCTAGTATTTAATGAAATTACCAATTGACTGAAATTGTTATTTGTGTGATTTACTTAGTAATAATTACTTAGTCACTTTGTTAGGTTTGAAATTAAGACCTTAGTGCTGTCGATGTCAGATCTGGGTTGCCAGTTTTATTCTTTGACTTGGCTCTACATGTTTTGGAGTTAAGTGTAAACAAATCCATAATCCCCTCCCCTATTCCCTTCCCTACCTTCCCCTATTACCCCTTAGAAGGCCGGCAACGCACCTGCAGCTCTTCTGATGCTGCGAGTGTCCATGGGCGACGGAAGTTGCTTTCCATCAGGTGACCCGTTTGCTCGTTTGCCCCCTTATTTCATAAAAAAAAAATACTTCTAATTCATATCGCGGTGTTTGTTCTTTTTTTGGTAAAAAAGTGGGCCTCGTGCGAGTTTCTTACGTCGGTTCTTCTCGCCGGGTTAGTTCCAACCGGTGGTAGGCATCATGTAGACTTTCAGAGAACATTTGCAAAAATTTATTCTGAAAAAAAAATTGAGTTTGAGTTTTCAAAACAGCTGAACCGATTTTGATCAAATTTTGTGTGCATATCGGGTAGGTCTGAGAATCATCTCACATTTATTCTTCATACCCCAATACAAGTTACAACGTATTGGGGCAAAACAACGTTGCCGGGTCAGCTAAAATTTCATAAATGCGGAATTGAGTTTTTGTGTGTATGTTTAAACCACTGATCCGATTTTGATTAAATTTGCTATGGAGAAAATTAAGTCCTGAGAAAATTAATATATAGAAGATTTTTTACCTTTACGATATACACATTTGGGCAAAATTGCAAAATAGTTTGACAGGATTGTAATAAATGTAATAAAAGCTACGTATAGACATGGCCAAGGGTATTAAGCTAGTAATAATGATTAATTTAGAGTTTTTGACTATTTGTGATACTTAATTCAAGGCAGTATTTATTTAGTTCAAGACTATTTGTTTACTATACTAGATGACGCCCGCAACTCCGTTGCGCCAAAATTTGTTTATACCGGGAATTTTTCCGGGATAAAAAGTATCCTATGTCCATTCCCGGGACTCAAAGTATCTCCATTTCAAGTTTCAGCAAAATTGGTTCAATGGTTTGGCCATGAAGAGGTAACAGACAGACAGACACACTTTCGCATTTATAATATTATTAGTATGGATAGTATGGAGAGATGTTGCTCGTAAATCGTTGCACCGAAATCAACTCATCGCACTGGAACTACATAATATAACCTTTTTATGTGATGATCAGAATTCTATGCCCTTTTCCGGGACTCATCGTATCTTTATCAAATATTTCTTTAAAATCGGTTCAGCGGTTTATTTTATAAGTATATTTGCTCTTCTATATAATTAGTACAGGATATTTATCATCTTATACAAGGTGTAACAAAGCTAAGTGCGAATACTTTAGGGTGTATAGAGTTCACTGTAAAAGTAGTGGCACTGAAAGAGCATTTTTTGACTTTAATTGTATGGAAAAATCTTGACGCTGGGTCGCTTGCCCATACAAATCACAAAAAAATGGCTCTTTCAGCGCTGCTACTTTCACAATGAATTCTTCACATAGAAGTTAGAATATATTATTTATACACACCATAAACTATCACTTAGTTTCGTTACATCCTGTTTAATAGTAATATGCTATGTACTTTCTCAGGTCTCAAAGTATTTCGTTACAAAATTTCATCAAATTCTATTTAATAGTTTGGACATCATAATTTAAGTGACATACCAATTATGTATCATCCATAAAGTAAATATACCTAGCGGAATAGAGAAACAAAGGCCTGAGCAAGAGAGATGCCACTATCAGTAACACTGCGTGGTGAAAAGAGACGTGTGATACATGACAGCAGCACTCTTTTTTTTTACGTCCAGTCGGCACGTGCCGCAAGTTGACAATTTAATGACATGCTTGTGTAAATGTATACGTACACATATTTTTACACACAGATGAAACCAATTTCGGTTACGTTTGACAGCTCGAGATTGTTGCTCTATTCCGCTAGGTATATTAAGTTTATTTTTATCATCCAAAATTTAATTACAAGGAGTGCCAATTAACATTTAACATACATTGACCTTAGTTCGTTGACATTTGCAAAAGACAGCGATTTAGGAAGATATTTCCTAAGAACATCCATTTGTGCTGGAAAAGCCGAACTCATATCCACAAAATGTTTTCATAGCTTCTTTCAGGACTAAGAAATGGGAATCAGGAAAAAAAATTGTTTCTTCTTTCTGGGCCATAAATGGGCTATCTAACACTGAAAGAATTTTTTAAATCAGACTAGTAGTTCCTGAGATTAGCGCGTTCAAACAAACGAACAAACTCTTCCGCTTTATGATACTAGTATGGACTAGGTTATCTTTAAACAATAAGTATAATATTTTTTACAATAAGCAACTAAATGTAGAGGAATTATAGTGTCCGACAGACAAAACTTAGGCTTCGAACTTGCAGCATTCTTGAAAATTATTTACACGCGGGAGAGCCATGCTTCGGCACGAATGGGCCGGCTCGACCGGAGAAATACTGTAATATCTATAAAGGCCGGCAACGCACCTGCAGCTCTTCTGATGCTGCGAGTGTCCATGGGCGACGGAAGTTGCTTTCCATCAGGTGATCGTTTGCTCGTTTGCCCCCTTATTTCATAAAAAAAAAGAGAATTATAAATAATTCTCTTACGGACGGAACCTAAGGTCTCAAGTGTTAAAACACTTGAGACCTTAGGTTCCGTCCAAATTTAGCGATATACGATTTTACCGGCTTCAGATTCTGTCAAATATCGACCATCCGGTTCATAAACCATACCATACTTCCCTTGGTAATAACTGATTGGTTAACGAGGATGGGTGGGTAGGTGACAAACCGTAATTAAGTGCAGTTACACCCTCATATCCTGTGGCGATCGCGTTAGGTCTGTCGCTGCGCAATCGGTCCTTAAACGGCCCATTCACGGCCCCATTCACTGAGCTTCCTTCACGGTGGAGTAGCGACAGTTTACGAGATACAATCGAATCAATTTAGTTGAAGATGGCTAAGTGCTTCCGCCGGAAAGATAAGATGCTTTCGTTTAAAAGAACTATATATTATATGGCTTAAGCAACGAGATGATTTACACAATTTCGTATTAAATATCAAAAGTACCTATAGAAGTATGTGACTATACTAGTAGAAATATAATAATAATAAGCACCTACCTGCCTTGGACTCTACCTAGTGCCGTAAATAGGATTTTTTGCGCCCTGTGCCGTGTGCGAGATTCTATAACTGTGCCCCTGTTTCTTTTTAAGATATTATAGGTACCCGAGCAATGCTACGTATTAGGCCCCTCTGGTCTGGCCATTCTTGCGATCCCCCCAGAGTCTACGCCCTGTGCCTGGGCACCGGTGGCACCGCCCTATTTACGGCACTGACTCTACCCCAAATGTTGAGTGAAAAAAAAAAAATCCACAGCCGAACATAATATTATAACCTCCTCGTTTTTTGGAAGTCGGTTAATAAAATCCTAAAATACTCTAATGGTGCTCCCTCACCGCGAGCATTCACATGTAATGTAACATTATAGATTCGTTTTTGAGCATTACATTACACACGTGTAATGTAACAAGATTCGACTTTGAGCATTATATTACAATACTATCTCCCTGACTGACGAGCATTCGCGTGTAATGTAACATTCGACTTTGAACATTCCATAGCATGTTACAAGTTGTACTTTATATTATACGTCAAGGAACTCGTATAGAGGTCTTCATCACTCCATCAGGCGACTCGTATGCTCATTAGCCATATACGTAAAATAAAACAATATTGACATTGCAAAATATTGGTCGCAACCTGGTTTGCGAAAATATTAAAAAGTAAAAGCCAATGTCGTGGCCAAGGGTTACGGCGGTAAAGGGACAATTTACGTAATGGGTCAAATAAAGGCGTATTTTCCTTCAAATCGATAAAGGAAGTTACAAACGATTTTATATATAGCTAACTTTAGGTTTAGAGATATTATTAATTATTCTTATTAAGACTTACAATACACCCCTTTACACGTTTGTACAAATTGCTTGCGTCGCTTGATCTATAATACATATTATTATAGTGCATGGACCCGTGTAAGGTGCCCTTTTAAAGCTATTCAACAATTAATTATAATATTTTTATCATGCTGTATAACAACAAAAACAATAAAAATTATGACTTATTTTATTTATTTATTTTTAAATCGCAGATGATAAGGATAATTTTGCTAAACTTATTTTATGACGTGAGTAAATGCATAAGCAGGAACTTCAGTTTTTTTTTTCAATCTAATTTACAACAAAAAATATTAAAATATCTCGTAAAATCCCCTTAAACATCACGTACTTAAATTTTATTAAGTGTATTTAGCATCAAATAATTATGTGTTTTTATGGCTATTATTTTGAATAAAGGTCCGCAAAGGCTTAAAAGGATGTGCAATGTGCAAAATAATCATCATGTTTGAATTATTATATTTGATTGCAATTCAGACATCGGGAATTTGTGGTCTTAAGATAGGGGTCCGTGCACCCAAGAGCTTGTAGAAGAAAGGGCTTAAGCCCATGTACCTAAGCTTAGATCCTGAACTAGTGAGTCCTATGCACGTAAGAGCTTATTTCCTGAACAAAATTAATGTGTAACGTGCATCAAAGAGACCCAGGGTAAAAACGGGACCCTATTACTAAGACTTCAATGTCTGTCCGTTTGTCTGTCTGTGTGTCCCCAGGCTGAAGAACCGATAAGAGATATCTAAAATTTTCACAGATTATGTATATCTGTTGCTGCTATAACAAAAAATACTAAAAACATAATAAAATTAATATTTAAGTGGGGCTCCCATACAACAAACGTGTTTTTTTTGCCATTTTTTGGTCGATATCAATAACTGCAACACACAGGCACTTGAAATATTCAGGAAATACTCAGTTGTATTTGTACTGTAATAAAATTTAAATAAATTAAATAATTAAGGGGGGCTCCCATACAAAAAACACAATTTTCAGCCTATTTTTACTCGATTGAGGTACGGAACCCTTTGTGCGCGAGTTTAACTCGCACTTGGCCGATTTTATTTTTTTATTTCATGTCATTATTTAATCTACTTTCTGATTTGAGTAAAAAGAATTTTATATTATATGTTCCAAACCAAAAAACTAAGCACTAGTTGTGTCCTTGCCTCGCTGATCATAGCTATCCACGCCTCCGTGGTCTAGTGGTATAGAGCGCGGCTCTTGACTTGGAGGTCGTGAGTTCGATTCCCGCGTTGAAACATGAGTTATTTTCAAGTTTGGTTAGGACAATGCAGGCTTATCACTAAATGTCTGACAAGTAAGACGATCCATGCGTATATATATATATATATATATATATATATATATATATCTTTTTCGCTAATATGCATACGTCGAGTCAATAATATGCATAAACTCATTCGTTTAAAGTTCGTTAGTATATAGACAAAAAATAGCACATATAAAAATAACAAAATTATCTTTAATTTTGACGACAGACGTACGAGAAAAAATGTATGTCATGTTAGGGTCAATAGAGATGAAGAGATAAACCAGTTAACATCGAGAAAATGTGTAGAGTGAGATATCTCGTTGGCGTATGCTAGCAAGGCTGGTTTTAATGAAACCGGGCACCGTCAGCGAAACCGGTAATTATTATTATAGCTATACAGTTTGACAGAGATCACTGTTGGAAAGCAATGAAAATTGATTTTTCCAGTAGCGATAGTTCAACATATAATAGTTACATAAACATGCGAGCAGCCACGTAATGAAACTGTTAGTATGAACTAGCTCAGTAGTGTACAATAATACTGTTATTGATGAGTTTGTTTGTTTGTACTTACTAGCCCTGAGACAATTTTATGGTAGTCTACTGTTAAAAAAGTATACAATCGAGTGGACAATACATAGGCTACTTTTTATACCAAAACAGGGTTGTAACGGTACAGCTAAATTGCAAATCTCTTCCAAAACTACGGTTCGATTCCCAGTTCGATTCCCAGGCTGATCAGGGGCCAGATTGTCGTACCTCGAATGTCATTTCGATTGCAGCACATCCCACACAATGATTATGACGCGTGTGTGTGACACGATCGGATACTGAGATCGGGCCCAAACCGGAATCCTATACTGCAAAAATCGGACCCAAAGCGGGATCGTATGTGCGAGAAATGGACCCAAGCCGGGATCGTATGTGTGAGAATTGGACTATATAGCCGCATTTCAGGCTCTTGACGAGCCTGAAATGCATCAATAGCATGTTTAACATTTTATAACTACAAGAGAGGTCGTGCATGAGACATTTTTTCTCCGTTACAGTATCTCCTTAGCCACGTGCGATGAAATGTTCCGATTATCAAGTCTGTACTTAGTTAACGCCCGAAAGCGTAACATTGTTAGTAACGGACGTGTTTTGTATAACTTAAATTGATAATTAATTTAAAATGTAGTTAGGAAAATAAAATATGTTAAAATTGGCCTTGCTTGACAAATTAAACATTAATTAAAATGATAAGAAAATAAATCTACTATGTACAGAGGAACAAAAAAACTTATTTAATCAAACCTTGTTATAACAATCGATATAGAACAATTTTAAGCTCTTATAAATGCGAGAGAGGCGAGAAGAAATTTTCTTTCTTTCCATTAGTAACCTCCACATGACTGAGAGATTTGCTTTTATCGGTTTAGGACTCTCCACATTTTTCATCTCATCTCTGTTAGCTAATAGGAAATTAAGAGGTGTCGTACGTTTGACGTCTATATTATGTTTGTAGTCATCATAGTTTCCAAACAGACCAACAATTTCGATATAATATTTTTGTTTAAAAGCTGGCGTGATAAAGATGAGACAATAATTAAGGTTCATCAGTTATCGGGGTTCATAATCCATACTAATATCACATATTGTAAATGCGAAAGTGTGTCTGTCTGTCTGTCTGTTACCTCTTCACGCCTAAACAGTCGGACGGACTGATTTTTTGATTTAATGGTCAATCGAATGTCGACAAAATCGGTCCTTTGACAAGAAGGAAATAGTTAATAGTTCTCGCGCGAAACTATTTTTGGCGCAACGGAGTCATCTAATATACTTACCTAACGTCTATATCTATATTCTATATTTTATTATATAAAACTCAAGGGTGACTGACTGATTGACATAGTGATCTATCAACGCACAGCCCAAACCACTGGACGGATCGGGCTGAAATTTTACATGCAGCTAGATGTTATGACGAAGGCATTCGCTAAGAAAGGATTTTGATAAATTCCAACCCCAAGGGGTTAAAATAGGGGATGAAAGTTTGTATATAATAATACTTCTTAACGCGAGCGAAGCCGCGGGCAAAAGCTCGTGTATAATATTATAATTTATGTCGTCGCGAAAACAAAAATTGTAGGCATTTCATAATAATGCCACTCAGCGACAAACCAATTTGAATAGAGTAAGTAATAACATTTTAAATACACCAATACGCAAATTTATACAATTATGTTAGTCATTAACATTATATATTTCTTTCTATTAATAATTAAATAAGTTTACTTGTCCCACAAGTAGGTACATAGAATCTATATATATCAAAGGTGACTGACTGACATGGTGATCTATCAACGCACAGCCAAAATCACTGGACGGATCGGGCTGAAATTTGGCATGTAGGTAGATGTTATGACGTAGGCATCCGCTAAGAAAAGATTTTGATCAATTCTACCCCAAGGAGTCATAAACATTAATGATTAAAGTTTCCCACTTTTAAAATTGTAAAATTTTCTGACAAATCTAGTATGTATTGACTCTATTGGATGGACAAGTATGAAAGTATATAATATGTACGATTTTGAAAAATGGAATTTTAGGCTTGTTATTCTATTGTTTTGTGTTTTGGAATTATTACTTCTAAATTATACAGTGTGTTAGTGTATAAACACCGCGGTTATCCTTGAAACCATCAAATGAGCCCGTCAAAATGAACAATTTTTTCTATGAGAACAATGCTGGCAACTCAAAAAGAATGCCGTCTTCATACCCATACGGATGCCCGGATCAGCAATTTGACGGATTTTTTTGAGTTCCCAGCATTGTTCTCATAGAAAAAGTTGTTCATTTTGACGGGCTCATTTGATGGTTTCAAGGATAAAGGTGTTACACGTTAACATCTTGTATAATTTTCTGATACTTAAAACGTTTGCCATTTATATAGAGTTACTGAGCCCAAGAGACGTGGCTGGCATAACGTCACTTTAAGAAGCATTCTCTGAGCACGTTTAAATAATAGTATTTTAATACTAAGTTTATGCGCTAATACTAAGTATATTTATTTGTGTTATAGTACTTAACAATATCATGTTATGTATAACTTATTAATTATTATAATTGCCTTTCTTTGGCCTATATTGAAACAAGGTTCCACAAATTCGGCAAATCCAAAAATCCAAAAACGCATTTGACTTAAAGTGCGAGTAATATGGCTCGACGATCTTTTTCGCCTTAAAAACACAAAAGTACTCGAAAATTGTCGCGCAAGTTTGCCGGCGATCCAACTATCTTGAAATCTTACTCGTAGCTCTCTCCGCTCGTATGTCTGGCAAAATTGCGAGCCACGACTCCACGAGCCGCCATTCTGCTTGTCAGTTCGGTGGGCGGATGCAACCTCAGTTTATTTATGTATTTATTGTTCGTTTACCTAATCATATGTGTTATAAAAATTAAAAAAAACATGGTAATCAAGTGTAAGCCAGCTTCTCGTGTGTCACCGACGTCGAGCCGAGTTAGTTCACGATCTTAAAACCCGCGTGCTTAAGACCCAGTTTCATCAAGCAATGTTAAATAAAATATAATGGCTTGTTAAATCAGTTAACGGCCTGTTAGAGCTATCGAGCGTTCCAACATGCCCTAATGTCATGTTAAATCACCTAACACGGGGTTAAATTTAATTCCTGCTATGGAGGTCCGTTAAATATTTAACAGGCTGTTATATGAGTCAAAATAACAACTTTCAAAGATAATAATATGCAATATCAATAAAAGAATCTGTTTTGACTTTTGAGTCTTTCCGCCATGTTTCCGCTAAGTCCTTATTATTCATTATTTTCATAGTTATGAATAATTATTTATTTTCACTTTGCCAAAAATTCAGCCTTCGGATTTTCCTTGACATTGCAAATATACTAACTTGTATCAAAATTACCAAACCGATATATGTAAATAAAAGTTTTTATTATGATTCATGTTTTCATCTTTGACAGATAATAATTATTAACCTGGTAAATTAAGAAGAACTATTATAGCGTAACAAATGTATGCGATCAGTGATATTTTAATTTGGTCGCATTATCTACTATTATACTACTATGGAAGAAAGTGACACATTGCAGCAAACATGTCGTATTAATCTAGTACATTGCAATTTCTTCGCCTTATAAGAAGAATGAACGAATTGATAGTTGGTCACTCGTTGTTCACTTAACATTGCATTTACTAATCCGCTGTTAAATTTTTACTGTGGGACATAAGTATTTTAACAGTCTGTTTAATTTTCCAAGGTCCGTCAAGTAATGCCTTGTTAGGATTTAACAAACAGAGGTTGGTGAAATTGGGTCTAAAGTTCGTACGTCTATCACCCACCTAAGACATCGTCGAATTCCACTTTTAGAGTTCAAATGCAAAGGGAAAAAATGGGACGTTATTACTAAGTCTGTAAGTCTCCAGGCTGGCAACTACCTAATATATAATGGCAACAGGTAGGCACTTGAACTATTTTTGCTCTTGGTACGGAACACTCCCACTTGGACGATTTTTTAATTTCCATGTGTTCAATGGTTACTCAAAGTATTTTTTTAAAGTTCTTATTTAAATAATAATTATTGCATAACGTCAAATTTTTAATTCGAACTTTGGATAAACGGTTCGGTTCGGTTCGGTTTGGTCGGAACTGACAAAGTTGACGTTTCGAATGAGTTCACGGCGAATGAAGTTGATATAATAAAATTATTTTTTTACTTACCTTATTATTTTTGGCAAAAGCGTGTTTAGTGTCTGTCTGTCTCAAAAGATTTGGTTGTTTTTTTTTTTTTTTTTGTAAAAACTTTGAGTAAGGACATACTAGGATGTTCTTTCTTTTCCGTTCTATCATGAAAAAATGTACAGTTAATCTAGTTTAGGATAGTAATTGATTGGCCCTGATTTTATTTTAGAGCGGTACTTGTGTTAGATTGGAATATATATTATTATTTCAAAACTTCCTGACAAATGGAAAATTAAAAGATATTTTATTGAAACTTTAGCAATACTAATAAATTTATTATTATTTATCTCCTTATATCTCAATGATTATCTCATACTAATGTTATATTAAATGCAATAATGTGTCTGTCCGCCTAACTGTATGTTAATACCTCTTTACACTCAAACCGCTAAACCGATTTTCCTGAAAGGTATATATTAAACTAGCGACCCGCCCCGGCGTCGCACGGGTATAAAATATATAGCCACTGAAAAAATGATTAAAATCGATAGCCTATGATCCTTCACGTGGTCTACTTCTTATCGGTGCCAAATAACATAAAAATTGCTCCAATAGTTCGCGAGATAAGCCCTTTCAAATAATTTTCCCCGTTTTTTTCCACATTTTCCTCTATTTCTTCGCTCCTATTAGTCTTAACGTGATAAAATATAGCATATAGCCTTCTTCGACAAATGGGATATCTAACACTGATAGAATCATCAAAATCCGTTGCGTTGTTTCAAAGATTAAAGGGAACAAAGGGACATGAGGGGAAAAAACCGACTTTGTTTTATAATAATACGAGCTCTTGCCCGCGGCTTCGCTCGCATTAAGAAGTATTATTATATACAAACTTTCATCCCAGATTTGAACCCCTTGGGGTTGGAATTTATCAAAATCCTTTCTTAGCGGATGCCTACGTCATAACATCTACCTGCATGCCAAATTTCAGCCCGATCCGTCCAGCGGCTTGGGCTGTGAGTTGATAGAACACTATGTCAATCAGTCAGTCACCTTTGAGTTTTATATATATAGATGTATAGATATAGATACTTTGAGTCCCGGGATAGGACATAGGATACTTTTTATCCCGAAAAAATCTACGGTTCCCGCGCGATAAATGAATTTTGACGTTGCATTGTTGAGTTGCCATCGTCGAGGTACTTTTTCCACGGTAAATATTCACATCATATTATATTACATTAGCATATTATGTACGAAGTTTTACAAATCTTTTGCTGTTGTTTGATTTCTAAATTTTTTTCGTTACGATTCGACGTGGGAACTCCGCGGTTGTGACATTTTATTAAATTGTACAAACAAGTGGCTTTCCGATCTTTGCCGCGAGCGACCGGGAGCGACAATAAATCTAATAAAATGCCACTTTATGATGTGTTTATGATTATAATATAATTATGATGATTATAAGTATTGTGATATGATGTGTTATAATATTATGATGATTATTTAAAGTAGATCTAGATACGCGGTAGCGTGTCAAGCCAAGTTCAAGCATTACTGAACTGGCGAGCAGCACCGTGTGTTGGCACTTGGCCAAGTTAGATCTAATCTACTTTAAGATCTCACATTATTTAAATAACAGCAATTGTTATAGATATTAAATAAAGCAAAGAAATAGTTAATAGACTCTATTTGTTCATAATGTTATTTGGTTCCTATTACTTAAATGTTTCAATTTTCCATAGAACTTGACAATCATTTAGATCTCCATTCTTTTTACGGCGAAGTCCATAGACAAGCATAATGTTTGTATTGATCTTGGCTCTTTTTTACTTTTATGTTTTTGGTGGGATTTTATTTATTACCAACATTGGTAGCGACCCATGCCGCCGCTGCTTTGTAATGGCGTGAAGGAAAATGAAACCTATAGTCTAGGGCCTAGGCCCCAGAGTGGCAACTCTACAACAACAACGGAGAGTTGCGGTAGGTTATATCGTACCTGCAGAGGGGAGGAGTAGACTGGAGTGTAGTCCCACCCCGGCCGATATCCCCAATCGCCAGGGATGCGTAAAGCATTTCCCCATGAAAAAAGGCCATAGAGTGGAATTTTATTTGAACTTTTGTCGGTCGCGGTCGCTCGTGGCAGTCGCGGCACAGGTCGGAAAGCCACCTAAACGCGGGCCGAGGACAAGGTAGTTAATATCCGATTTCGCAAAGTGTCGGATTCGCTTAAGCCCTTCGATTGCAATCGAGTTTTCGCGATGGCGTTTCGTCATAAGCCGATTATTATTTTCTTTGAGAACATTAATAAAAATTGCCTGTGACTAAATTTGCTCATAAAACTATCATCTGTCCTTTGAATTCCTAAATTACGAACGCTTAGCTGGTAGTAAAATGTCGTGAATTTCTGAAGTATTTCTGGAAATAAGAGTATATAAAATATATCTTCAAGCCTAAAAATATATCTTCAAAATTTAAACAATTTCTTGCGGTAACAATTTGCTACACGAATTAGAATTGTGAAATTGTTAATTTGGTTTTGTTAAACATTTTTTTTCTTCACATTATTTAATTATTTCGACACAAAAATTTGAAGTACGTCTGCAATTTTTTTCTTACTCTTATGCCTGCTTACGGCAATTTAACTGTAAAAAGCTAACACTACTTTTACTAAACGTACTTACATTATAAAGTGATTAAAGTAAACGTAATTTTATGTTCAATAATATATCTACGTATCGAGAGCTATAACATAACACCTAAAACTTGAAAGTTATAGATGGTAGATTCTGCTTAATTGTATGTTAATCAATAATTTTATAATCTATATATATAAAAATGGATTTTCAAATGTGTTAGTTGCGCTAAAACTCGAAAACGGCTGGATGGATTGGGCTGATTTTAGTCGTAAAATATTCGTAGAAGTCCAGGGAAGGTTTTAAAGTCACACGAAGTTCGCCGGGACAGCTAGTATTAAATAAAATTCTTGTGTCACAATGTTAGGCCGCGTACTCCTCCGAAACGGCTTTACTGATTTTAATTTTTAACCAAATTTTATATGCATATTCAGTGGGTCTGAGAATCGGCTACTGGGTACTTTTTATATTGATAAGTGCATTTGTTGAATAAATAATAGTAAATTATTGCAACTCGAGACTGACTCGAGACTGACGGCGACCATTGTTTGTGCGACGGGATAGCGATGGACGTTGCTATCGTAACATACTTATGTAGTCACTTCAATAAAATAATATGGGCGAAATAGGTACTTTATATTATGGCAAAGCAACGTTTGCCGGGACAGCTAGTGATTTATATAATTATTCTGTCAAACGTGGGATTTTATACGTGGGAGAGCCATGCTTCGGCACAAATGGGTCGGCTCAACCGGAGAACCGGTGAAACAGCGCTTGCGCTGTGTTTCGGCGAGTGAGTGAGTTTACCGGAGGCCCAATCCCCTATCCCTTCCCTACCCTCCCCTATTCTCTTCCCTTCCCATCCCTACCCTCCCTATTACCCTATTCCCTCTTAAAAGGTCGTCAACGCACCTGCAGCTCTCCTGATGCTGCGAGTGTCCATGGGCGACGGAAGTTGCTTTCCATCAGGTGACCCGTTTGCTCGTTTGCCCCCTTATTTCATAAAAAAAAAAAACGCCCCGCGCTCAGACCCGGATTTATAAATAGGCCGTTATAGGCCACGGCCTAGGGGTGGCAGCGTCCATAGAGGCCCTATATAGATTGCTGCCGTTTAGATTGCGTACATTTGGCGGCGGAAATAAAGTGGCGTACTTTCATAAAAGACATGAATTCGGCTCTGCTCGCTAATGTGAATTGAGATTTAAATAATATGATATAGATTTAAAATTATTATTATTATTATGCGACATAGCGGTAACCTTCAGTATAATATAATATTATATTTATAAATGGAATCTCCTGGTTGCACCATTGACACGAAAGTTATTAGTTTTATTAGCACTACTAGAGTTAGGATTCATTTTATGTGCACTTACCCACGTTAACATCCATATACTAATATTATGAATGCGAAAATGACGTGTCTTTCTGTTACCTCTTCACGCCGTTAAACCGATTATGCTGATTGGTATGGAGATAATTTGAGCCCCGAGAAGGGACATAGACATAATATACAATGTACGGTTCCGCGAGATAATAGGACGCAACGGATTTGCGGGCGTCATCTAGTAATATCTATTTTATCACTTAAAGATTACCATATTATGATCGATCGATATTGATGTTTTTTTTTTATGAAATAAGGGGGCGAACGAGCAAACAGGTTACCTGATGGAAAGCAACTACCGTCGCCGCAGAAGGAGAGCAGGTGCGTTGCCAGCCATTTATTTTATTTTAATTGAAATTGTTTGCAGGAGTCAGGATGGTGTTCGGGGCCAACCAGGCCATCTCCAGCTCCCCGGGCAAAGCCCGCATGTCCGTCAGGCGGCTGCGGCTCTTCGCCACTCACAAGAGGAGTAAGTGCTCCCTACACGATAGTGCCCACTTCACGATAGTGCCCACTACACGATAGTGCCCACTACACGAAGTGCCCACTTCACGATAGTGCCCACTACACGATAGTGCCAACTACACGATAGTGCCCACTACGTGATAGTACTCACTATACGATAGAGCCCACTATAAACCAGGCAATCTCCAGCTCCCCGGACCAGGGCCGTATGTCCGTTTGGCGGCTCTTCACCACGCACAAGAGAAGAGGGTGCCCACTACACGATAGCGCCGACAACACTATAATGCCCATTGCCCAATAGTGCCCACTACCCAATAGTAACTACTATTCAATGATGCCCACTTACCCTTCTGCTTACTGCCCGATAGTACTATTATCTATTATGTGCCGATAGTGCCTATAATAATAATAATAATACTCCCCACACCGGTTTCGGTGACGGTGGCCGGTTTCATTGAAACCAGGCCAGATACGCAGGAGTAATTTTATAGTGCCCAAGTGTGTGCGCAGTACACAAGAGCACTCTCTATTCCTTTTTACTCTCATAACCCAGTGGGACGGAAGACCGACACGACTGGCGAGAGATCAGGCGCAGGACCGACTTTTTACATGCCCATCCGACGCATGGATCATCTTACTTGTCAGACAATCAGGTGATCAGCCTGCATTGTCCTAACCAAACTTGGAAATAACATGTTTCCAACGCGGGATTCGAACCCACGACCTCCGGAGTCGAGAGCGACGCTCTAACCACTAGACCACGGAGGCGTTCAATAATAGTTAGTTAATTACACTATAATGTCTTGTACTATTATAGGCGTGCCTATAATAGTACAAGACATTATAGTGTAAACAACCTAAGCCATGTAGCTGTCACAGTCATCTGGTTAAAATCGCTAGATTAAAATCACCAACGAATTCACGGTATGAAACCAATAAAACATAATTGAATGACAAAAGACCAACTCGTCATGTCTTTGACTGTAAATAATGGTTTCAATTCGTTAATAATTCTATCAATTATTAGCAGATTCCACCAGATGACTGTGACATAGCCACCAAGGTATGCGATGCAATGTTTGATCATCCCTCTGACCCAAAAAGACTGTCTCAACAATAAATATCATTGTTTCTTGCGCAAAAATTTGACCTTCTTTCATGTGATGTTCTGTAGTTTTTTGTATGAAATCATAAAGTAAATGAGAACTGAAATAAACAAGTGAGCTATTATTATTTAAAAAATAATAATAAATGCTTTAATAGCAAAGAATAATAATTTTACGAGTGTTATAATATCACATTTTAGCATTCGAAACAATTAATTTAAATGAGTTTTCTGAAAAAACAAAACTAAAAACAAAATACTATTAAGTTTAAGTAAGTGTAGCGTTAAACTAATAAAAAATAATATCAAACAGATTTTAAATTTCCAAGTGATGTAATTATAACAAAAACAATAGATGAAAACATAAAGCTTTATTTTTTAAATAAATAAAAATAAACTTAAGAAAGTATAAACAAACTTTTAAATATCATTTACATTTTTAACATAATCCGTTTATAGTAAGCTTTTAATAATACTTCGAGGGAGAGCCATGCTTCGGCACGAATGGGCCGGCTCGACCGGAGAAATACCACGTTCTCACAGAAAACCGGCGTGAAACAGCGCTTGCGCTGTGTTTCGCCGAGTGAGTGAGTTTACCGGAGGCCCAATCCCCTACCCTTTTCCCTTCCCTACCCTCCCCTATTCCCTCCCCTTCCCTACCCTCCCTATTCCCTCTTAAAAGGCCGGCAACGCACTTGCAGCTCTTCTGATGCTGCGAGTGTCCATGGGCGACGGAAGTTGCTTTCCATCAGGTGACCCGTTTGCTCGTTTGCCCCCTTATTACATTAAAAAAAAATTAAAAAAAGATCGCGAATTCCAGGAAATGCTATTGTATTCTATCTTTGTCGCGATCACCGGTGCTCTTATGGGGCTTGAAGAATAATTATTATCCTTGAATTTCTTTTTCTTACTTTTATGGTCACAGTTAAAAAAATGGAGTGTCAATATTCACAAGGGTAGGAACTCTTAGACAATTATAATGTAACTGTAGCAACAATATTTGAGAACAACCTAGACCTTACTACTTAAACAGAGGCCTACAGGCTACAACGCGATTCCAATACTGCTTTTATTGTATAAGATGTTAAAATATCCATACTAATATTATAAATGCGAATTATAAATGCGAATGCGAAAGTACTGTATGTGAGTCGATCGTTACCTCATCAGACCCAAACCGATTTTCCTGAAATTTGTTTAAGAGAATTCTTTGAGTCCCGGGAAATGACCTAGCCCCTAAGATATCTTTATCTGAACTAGATAAAGCGTGTATTTTAGTAGTAGAGTTGCGCATCGACTAGTTGGTAAATGATAATGATATGCTATTGGTAATATTATTATGATATGGTATGGATATGCTATGCTATAAATAGATGTGCAAACATATTATGTAGAGCCAATGATGCAGTTAGTATCATCAAACATTTTCCATCACACACATTTCCACACCAGTTTACCTTCGCAGTGAGGCAATATTGACATATTCAAATACTAATCTATTGGCAAATATGCCGATACATTGTTAGGAACACTAGATCCATCGTATAAGACCTAAGATCTAGGTAAAGAAAAATAGTTGTTGAAATATTGGCAGAGGCTCTCGTATCTTCTATTAAGAAGGGCCCAACTCTTATCAATCGAATTTCCCTTCGATCCATTCGATCTTGTGTCGATATTCATTCTCACTTTTTGGGACTCATAATCATAATATTATCTCCATGCCAATCTAAAATCAATGCAGTGCATTTGTCGCCATAATTTTAGGCTTGAAAACTTACAAACAGACAGACACACGAATTCATAATGTTAGTACCATAATGTATTCAGATAATATAAAGAGTACCTATTTCCATACCATGAATATTGTAAGCCTTTACAATATAATTTTGATATACTTTCTTTTACAGATTGCTTAGTTCGCGTGCTGTACGGGTCTCTGCTGATCATCATCTCCATCCTGCTGATGGTGCTGGACCCACTGGCGAGGATCACAGAATATGTGAGTATATTTTATTCATAGGAGTAGATAGTAGTATTTTCAGAAAAATTGATTCATATAGGCAGATTGGAAAGAGGCAGGATACCTTTTTGTCGGGCTATGTTAAAGTCATCAAAACGCAACTAACATATTTGACATAACCTAACCAAAATAATGTAGATCCGTATTATCTCCGTGAGATCCGGTATCTGTATATGGATCAATTTCTATACATGTAGGTACAGGAAAACCGTATTACCAATGACCCTCGAATGTCTTTGTATATTTATGGGTTCGAGTAATAAAATCGTAAATTCCCGAAACAGAATATGGAGACACATACACTCTGCATGGCCGCGCCATTCATGCCGACTGTTATAATATGATGTGCGGCGCAGACTCGTTCACACAAAAAGTGTGCCGTCTGCGATCTCCCTTATAAAATAAATTCAAAATTGCTAGATTAATTATTATTTATCGTTTTAATATTTTAGTCAAAGTCCAGAATAATCTGCTAAGCATTATTTGTTTTTTTTTTTTTGCTTTTGCGTAATCTCGTTACGCTACTTAAAAGTCGCAACTTTTTGGTATCGTACATTAACCCACTATCTTATGTCCCAAAAAAGGGTATTTATTAGCGGGGAGCTCTGACCGATGGATACGAAATGAGGCCGCGCTTCGCACATTGCCGCAAGCGGTACTAACTGAGACCTTTGAGTCCTAGGTTGCCTAACGATCTTAACTGAGCACTAAAAGACGTCGCTAAATATGGTCAAGAAAAATAAAATGGTGTGAAAACGCGAAACAGTTTATAAACACGAAATGGTTCGTATAAATTAGTACAAAAGTGTATATTTGTGTTTCTGTTGTTTGTGACGTTAAACCGATTTTAGTTTTTGGTATAAAATTATAAACCATTAAGAACTCTTACCCACTTTACTTCCAGCAAAATGTACTTTCTCAAAGTGCGCGAGCTAAGTTACGTAAATATTTCCAAAGCTTCCCATGATTTTTATGTTTCAGTGCGCCTAATCTTCAAACTGTATGAAATAATTCTTATTCTTTATTAGGGTCTTTTTCAAAATTCGACTAAGCCTTAACCACTTCTGCATCCGGTATTAGGGTCTTTTTCAAAATTCGACTAAGCCTTAACTACTTCTGCATCCGGTATTAGGGTCTTTTTCAAAATTCGACTAAGCCTTAACCACTTCTGCATCCGGTATTAGGGTCTTTTTCAAAATTCGACTAAGCCTTAACTACTTCTGCATCCGGTATTAGGGTCTTTTTCAAAATTCGACTAAGCCTTAACCACTTCTGCATCCGGTATTAGGGTCTTTTTCAAAATTCGACTAAGCCTTAACTACTTCTGCATCCGGTATTAGGGTCTTTTTCAAAATTCGACTAAGCCTTAACCACTTCTGCATCCGGTATTAGGGTCTTTTTCAAAATTCGACTAAGCCTTAACTACTTCTGCATCCGGTATTAGGGTCTTTTTCAAAATTCGACTAAGCCTTAACTACTTCTGCATCCGGTATTAGGGTCTTTTTCAAAATTCGACTAAGCCTTAACTACTTCTGCATCCGGTATTAGGGTCTTTTTCAAAATTCGACTAAGCCTTAACCACTTCTGCATCCGGTATTAGGGTCTTTTTCAAAATTCGACTAAGCCTTAACTACTTCTGCATCCGGTATTAGGGTCTTTTTCAAAATTCGACTAAGCCTTAACTACTTCTGCATCCGGTATTAGGGTCTTTTTCAAAATTCGACTAAGCCTTAACCACTTCTGCATCCGGTATTAGGGTCTTTTTCAAAATTCGACTAAGCCTTAACTACTTCTGCATCCGGTATTAGGGTCTTTTTCAAAATTCGACTAAGCCTTAACTACTTCTGCATCCGGTATTAGGGTCTTTTTCAAAATTCGACAAGTCTTAACTACTTCTGCATCCGGTATTAGGGTCTTTTTCAAAATTCGACTAAGCCTTAACTACTTCTGCATCCGGTATTAGGGTCTTTTTCAAAATTCGACTAAGCCTTAACTACTTCTGCATTCATTTATACGTGGGAGAGCCATGCTTCGGCACGAATGGGCCGGCTCGACCGGAGAAATACCACGTTCTCACAGAAAACCGGCGTGAAACAGCGCTTGCGCTGTGTTTCGCCGAGTGAGTGAGTTTACCGGAGGCCCAATCAACTAACCTATTCCCTTCCCCTCCCTACCTTCCCCTATTCCCTTCTCTTCCCTCCCCTATTACCCCATTTCCCTCTTAAAAGGCCGGCAACGCA